>NW_028254272.1:0-18251 GCF_964263255.1 Lissotriton vulgaris | reverse complement strand
AGAGTCATCCAATTTACATTTTTTTCCCTGTGGGCAGACTTCAGGATGGTCTGGGATGAAGTCCCCAGATAATTGCAGGAACAGCCTGGCTGAAGTCATCCAATGACTTCAGAATCACTCCAGGATGATCTTCCTTTTTGACCAGGGTTGATATGATATGATATGTGCACAGAAATACAGGGCCATTTGTAATCCAGTTTCGTCCACAAACTGGAGTTTTCAACCGGAAGCAGGATTACTGGCCTACTCAAGACATGGCCCTACATAGTGGCTGAGCAGGTGACCACCGTAGAAATGAGAGGACAGCTCAAAAGTTGCGGGGTGGGCGGGTTTTCAAATACAGGTGATGGATCTGTGTGGTGGGGAAGGGCACAGCCAAAATGACTCATCAGTGGGTCAGGTGCCAACACAGTATCGTCACTGTGAATGACTACAGCTTTGGCTTTTGAGCCTGGGTGGCACTAATCAGGACACGTTGAATGATCCCCAAGGAGGAGAAGGGTAAGCAGTTATTGAGGAAGGTATGTAACCCCCTACCTGCCCCTCCACTCCCCTCTGGGGAAAGCCTCATAGCAGAGTGTGAAGGAGTGCTGAACGATATAATATACCTCGACATTTTGGAGCAGCTTCTGTAAGGAGACCCTCAATGTCGGCCGGAGCTTCCGTTTCATTTTTTTTACACAGTATGATTTTATTTTACTGCTGATTTCCCTGTTATTAGCACAAGCAGTGCCTACAGCAAACAAAAATGCACACAGTCTCCCATAGCTTGCAAACCACCTAGAAGTGTGCCTTTGCAAGTTCAAAATTGAGCCGATTTGTAAATGCGGGCCCCTTTTGTAACCTTCTGGTTTGCTACTAGGTGGCAATTTTATGTTTTTTATCCCAGTCCGAATCTTTTTATCAGCCACAGTAACACAATGGACTTTCCTGAGGGGATTGGGTTTTAAGACACACATATTTATGTGGCAGGTGCAGTTACCCACTAAGCTGTCTTTCTATGGTTGAGCCCTGCAACCCACAATTATACACTGGTCTCTTCAGCAGGTGCAGTGATTCGCTGAGCTGCCTCCCTAGTGCTGTGACTGCTGTCCAATGCGACTCTCGCAGTGGATGCAGTAACTTCCAGGTGTGGACTCCAAGATCTGCTGGTACAAATAGATTTCTGAACTGAGCAAAGTGTGTTGCTAGGTTGAAACGTGTGTGTGTGGGTGTGTGTGTGTGTGTGTGTGTATGTGTGTGGAGTTGGGGGAGGGGAGGTTAGGAGAAATGTTCTGTTTTAAACCATACATTGATTGCGGGTATTTGTTAAGTTCAAGTTTTAAATATTGCCCTTGTCACCACCCATGCACTTAGGAGCATGGCTGTCTGCAGGCAGAAGGATAGCTCAGTGAGCTGTATGCTTAAACCAAGTGGAGAATTCAGGTTACAAGTGTGAATCCTATGAGGGCACCTCAGCCTTCCACCCCCGGAAAGTCTGTGTTACTTTCGTGTTTGGCATATTTGTGCTGCAACAAGCAGTATGTGTGGAAGGTTATGACAAGAGGCAAATAACAAAATTCATAGGGATAACCAAGCCAGGGTCAGACTTGACACCAAGGGCCAAAGTAGGGACCCTGCCATCCATAGACCCATTGTGTGCAGTGGACTAAAGAAATAATCTTTAACATTAAAAAATACTGTGTTTCAATCTACTACAACAATTACTTTGAGTAGTAATTTATAATTTCTAAAGAAAGACTTAAAGAAGAATGCCCCGATGATGTTGCCGTGAATGATGTAAGAGATATTATACATTCAATCAATAAATTAAACCCATATACGGTTGTTCACAGCCACCATAAAAGCACAGAATAAATATCCTTAAAAACAAAGAAATAAAGCACAAGTACATTAAATACTGCATAAAACTGAAATACAGTAAACAACCACCTAAATCATGAGGGACACAGGTTACCAATTAATACACTACTTAAGGGTTGATTCTGATTTTGGTCAGAAGGCCTCCGAACGATGGTCGGAGCCCTTCCACCCGAACCGGAATATGTGGCCCGGATTCCTTTCCGACCGAGCCATTCTGATGGGCTCGGTCGAAAAGGAATCCGACTCGGATTTCTGAATTGCGGACGACAGGCTTGGATAGCCCATCCACTGTCTGGAAATCCTCCAGTATTCCCCCGGCCGCCTCTTTGCGACAGAGGGAGTACAATGGCAGTTTTTCACTGCCTTTTCATGGCGGTTTCTCCAGCACAAAAAGGCAGTCGGAAACTGTCTCTGGAGGCCCCCAGCAGGGCCCCCATGGGTGCGAGGCTGCAAAATCACAGCCTGTGGGTACCTATGGTGCCCCTCTGTTGATCTCTGCACCCGGTGGCAGGCACCTTTAGGTGCCGGCCACAGGGTGCAGGGATGAACTGCACCCCTGCTTTCAACAATGCAGGCATGCATTCCGCTCGGAATGCATGCCTGTATTGTAAAGTATACGAATGTGACTGAACCCTGTTCGGTAGCATCGTACTAACAGGGCTGTAACCAGCCACAGCAGGTGGGTCGGTTACAGCTCCTGGCCGATGTCGGACGTACTCAGGTCCGTCCGACATCGGAATCAGCCCCTTAGTTAGGGTTTGAGCACCTAGACTCCAAAGCCGCTCTTAAACAAGCACTTGCAATCCAATAGGTCTCGCATTTAAGCGAGTTTGACCTATTGGCATTGTAAATGACAATGGCTTTTATTTATGTTTCAAAAACCAAAACATAAATAAAAGGCAATGTCATTTGCAATAAAAATAGCTTAAACAATCGCAAATGCGAGACCTATTGCATTTCAAATGCTTGTTTTTTTTACTTCCAGCCTCGCTGCTGTACCAGATGGCTTAAAATAATGCCAATAGTTCTCTTGCAGGTGAAACCTGTTGGTTTTGCCAGAGCTGGTTGTTTTCTGGCAGCACGATTTGTCATAATTTTTTTGAACAACATTTAATAAAAGTTAAGAGTTAAACACACTTTGGCAAGCAAAAAAAAGAGAGTATGTTTAATTCTGGACAGAATTTTTTTTGTTGCAGGTTTATATAGAGTGAACTTGACCCAAAGGTATTGGAGTGCTTTAAATGAGCACCAGTTACATTTAGACACATGCATTTTTTTTATTATTATTAAAATGGTGTGATCATTTTACTTGTGCTACGGAAATGGCACTATCAATACCGTGGTAAGAAAGCCGCAGCTAAACATTACCCTGGGGTTTTCTGTTGTCCCTTTTCTCTTTCACTTTTCTCAAACAGAAGTTGCCCTCAAGTACCGGAAGCGGGTGGTAGCCAGACTGGGCAGGAGAGACAAAGATGAAGAGCTTCTCCCTGCTGAGTGACCGACAACTGATTCCATGCGGTCTTGTGTTTGCAGAAGAGTGGAAGGGAGATGGATTGCTGAACATCGTCATATTTGATATTTTTTTTTAAGAGTGCGGGGAACGGGATTTTGATATCAATTTATGATTATGATAAATTTAATAAAGAATCCCATTCATCTGTTTTGGACCGTTTCTTATCTGTCATTGAGGAAAGGACCACCTCCGCATTGGCTAGACAAACCCCATTAACTGACGCCACTCTGAAGAACCACTTACAACTGATGAAGTTTCAAAAGTTTATATAAAGATTAATTTGAATACGTTACAATCCACTCGGGATAAAATCTCAAAAGAATACAATATACCAAATCAATTAATATATCAATCGCTTTAAGCTTCGATGTGAAGTGGTTCCCTCTGCGTCATCTGCAGTAAGACAAAAACAATAATCGAGTTAAACTGTCCCTACTCTATGCTATGTGGCAACCCTACTTCGCAAGTTCTCTTCCCTAAAAAGGTGTCAGCAGTTTGACTTCCTAAGAAGTTCAAACTCTCTTAGCCTCTAAAGGAAATCTTAAGTTTCAGAAGCAGTACCCTATCTGCCTACCCATCCGCTCTCTAAGGGTCCTCGGCCTACTGCTCCCTTGCGCTCTGATGTCTTAGCGCATCTGCTCAAGGCATCTACCTTTCGCCCTTGCTCTGAGCAATTCGTCTCGCTGTTCCTAATCCCCCAATTGCTCACATGCTCTTCCCTGATTGCTCTCTCCTCCCCGGGGTACTGTCCCTAAAATACACAATCACCGTGTGAGTGGAACGCCCCTCGACGCCCACCACGGACTTTCCCCGATGATGTCAATTTCCTCTTCTTCCATTGGTCCACTCCTTGCGTCGTCCGTTAAGTTGACCCTTCTCCTTTGGATGTCATCTTCATCATTTTATCTTCGACATTTATCGATTCTTTCGGATCATGTAACATAGAATTTTGGACAAAGCCTTAACTTTATGTCTCTTAACTTGACCCTGCTAGGTCCTGTGAATGGTCTTGGCAAAACATAGTCTTCATCAAAAGTGTCTCTCCTCACGTTCGAGCAATAAGCTCCGTCCGGCATTGTCACCTTAAATCTAACAAGTGCTAGACTTCTCGGCTCTCATGTCCACATCAAGCTATTTACGACCTTCACAAGACCACTAAATTACATTTCATGTGACTACGCTCCCTCGAGCTCTTGACCAGTTGGGTTGTGTACACAAATGACCTAACTCCTCTAGCATTCCTACAAAAGCCCTCTACACAGTATAACCTTTGGCATACATTTATATATTCGTACTTTAGCAAAGTCTTAGTTATACTTAAACATTCTACATCGAATATGTGAAATACATTGAATACAACTACATAGAATATAAACTTTATGCATTTTCCTTGGTTATCTCTTTATGTGAATTCGCTTATACATTTATCCACGTTTCTCCACGTTTACGCCTTTACACGTTACATTTCTTTCGCCGCTTTTCTCAATATAAAGTTACACATTTAAGGTTACACACGTACACGAATTCTACTGTGCACGTTATATATTTCCTAAGCATTTCTACACATTTCTATACATTTACCCTTCGTGTATGCGGGTCTTCTAACTCTAATGCATTTTAGCGTGTGAATACATTTACATTTCCTATACCATGTTATCACATTCCTTGGCCTTTACGCTATAGTCGCCAACTTTACATTACGATATGCGTTTCATTCCTACGTTTATAACATACACGTCTAAATATGGCTACTATATACTTTATGTTCAAATTTCGCTCTCTCAGTTCCCCCCTTTGATGACTTTTAGGAGTCATCACTAAAAGCAATTTGAACATGTTCATTTATATAGAACTAGTTACTTCGGTTGCCCTTTTTATCGACTCAAGCGTTCTCAGACTTTTATACTGTTGATCTTGTAAAACAGCTAGTCTCCTTTCTTGGTCTCTCATCGATCTTTGTAACTGGTTCGACCTATACCATTTATACAATTTTACTAATCCTAATAATGTAATTATACAGATTACTACTATTAATACAGGCTTTAAAATGTACCAAACTAAACCTTTGCCTATATTAGCAAACCAACTTCCAACCTTTCCTACTCCATTTCCTACTTTTTCCCAAACGTTTACTTTTGATAAATCTTCAATTTCCTGATGAATCTGTGTAATGTTCTGAATGACTTTTTCAAGTGGTTTTGAATTATCAGGAATATACGTACAACATTCCTGAACTTTCAAAGCTTTACAAACTCCGCCTTCTTTTGCTAATATTACATCTAAAGCAAGTCGGTTTTGTAAAACCATTGCTCTAATCGACTGCATTTCACCTTCTACTAACATTAAAGATCTTGCAGTGCTGGCAGACAATCTATCCACGACTGTCGCTAACCTTCTAATCTTAACATCATTAAGAATCAAACCTAACAATGGAAACATCGCTCCAAATACATCTCCTACTACTTCTGCATCTCCTACTTCCCTTTTCGTTCTCCTCGAAGCCTTTCCTTCTATTATCGCCAAATCCTTAGCATGATATATTTTGGGGAAGACAATTGCCAAGTAACACGAACCATACCAATTGTCTGGAAGTTTTACATAGGCATTTCTCCCACATACAAAATACACATTCGGAATAGCTTGCATCCCTTTCATAAAATCCTTTGTGTAGTACTCCAGTCTAAAAGAGTGCTCACAACTAACTTCACCTACAAATTCGCTTTCGTAATACGTTTTGCTTCGAGTTAAACATAACTTTCCTTTCTGTGTTCTATCCAATGCTATTGGACCATTACTACCTTTCTTTTTATGTGCTTTCTCTTCTTCGGTCCAATCTGTTTTCCATTGCCCTGACATTTTTAGAATCTTCTGCCGTCTGCATCGATCATCTACTTGTGCTATAAACCTCTTCTCTACTTCTGATACTTTGCAAGTCAGATTATTTCTACGTGCATATGATGTATCTAATGTGTCCCAAGGAAGAAAGAATTTAGCCAGTCTATCTTCCTTTTTATAATAGTCCCACTTATTCATTTGCTTATAATTCGGAACTTCAGGCAGTACCGAATCATAATTTGAAAAGTAGTACTCAAACCCTTCTCTACCGTAAAATATACTAAGCAGTAAACTACATGTTATCCCATAAGTCAATGGGAGATGGTGATATCTAATGCCTTCGTCTACAGAAGCCGGCAATTGCATACAAACGTAGCAATCTTTGGCCTCCATGGCATCGATATATTCGTACAACAATTTGGCATATGCATTTGACCTAAAGTTTCCCTGTGACTCGTCTATGTGTAATCTACGAGCTTCATCTGCAAGTAATGCTTTTTCATGAGTAACAGTGCTCTCCTCCTTCTTTCCCACAAGAGCAGGTTTCAAGGTCGTTACAGTTTTTACATTTGCTATTCTTTTATCATTTTCTTGTCCTGTCATGTAAGATATCGTTACTACTATGATTATGAGGAATATCACTATTGCTATAAGTGTACCTACTATACATCTAGCTTTTCTGTTTGGGTTGCCGTTCTCCATGTTATCAAAACAGCGTACCTCGTTCTCCAGCGAAAGTTCTCTTTACAGTCTTTGGTTGCTTGTTCGCTGTCACAGTCTTTTAAAGTGCTTTTTATCAACAAGTATCTTTTCGTCTACAATGTCTTTTTCTCTTCTTAGCAACAGACAACCCTAGCCCTTCTCCGTCCTCTAAATGTAATCCCTAATTTTATTCTTCTTTCCACTCGGCGCTAGGTTATCTTCTTCTTTATAACATAAGTACAAAAGTCTTTTATGCATCCACAATTATTCTCGTACCTGCAGCTCTTGCAACAAGTTCCAACAACTCGAATCGAAGGATTTTATCTTCTTCCTCCGATATTTGATGACCAAAAGTTGGAAATTGTAATCTGTTCAATACTAATTCTTTAATCCGACTCAAGTATGGGGGTATGGGAAGTGTGAAAGTCAGTAACCCCTCAGTCTCGAGTCCAGGCGTCAACATCCATATCTCCACTGCCACAAATGGATCGAGATCGATTACTTTCACGCTCTTCACTCTCCCAGATTTCTGTCCCCAAGACATCTGCTAGATAAGTCCACTCTGGGGTGGCGTACCTTCTGCAGGGCACACGTACCCTTCTCGATCTTCGTGGACTCTCAGTTCCCGAATCTGTCGTCTCCTCCTCCTGATCCGATTCTTCAGCGATCGGGGCAAGAGTTCTTTCCTTTTTCCTTTCCGAACTTGGCCTTTTCCTCCTCTCCGGCCAAGTGGCTTCTTCACTCTTTGTCTTTCCGCCCCTCGTTCTAGGAACTGTCTCTTGTTCACTCTCAATTTGTTCAATATCTGTGTCGGATTCCCAGTTACTTTCTTCTCCTGAGGCAACTTCGGTCCCACTCGTGTCCTGACCTTCGTCGCCCTGTTCCAACACAGTTTCAGCTTCTTCGATCACCTCCACAGCTTGGCTTTCCCCCTCTATGGCTTCTCCGCTTTCCGCCGGATTCTCATCCGAGAGAGGAGCTGTGTCTTCTGGAGGTGTTGGCACTCTTCTGGTGTGTGAGGCATGTATCCAGTTTGGCAGCCCTCCACACTTCACTGCGGTATTCGTTACAAGTATGACTTGAAACGGTCCTCTCCAACGCACGTCTAAGCAGTTCTTCCTGACATGTTTCTTCACCAGGACCCAGTCTCCTGGACTCAGATCATGGCACAAATCTTGTACAGATGGAACCTCTGCAGCCTGGACCTGGAGGGACACAGAATTTACGGCATCAGATAGTCCCTTGCAGTAGTCCAAGATCAAATCGTCTGTGATGTTCACTAGCGCTGCAGTTGGAACCGATGGCAATCTCATAGCTCTCCCCATTAGCACTTCATGTGGAGAGAGGCCTGTCCTTCTATCAGGTGTGCTACGTATACTCATGAGAACTACTGGAAGTGCGTCTGGCCAACTCAGGGATGTTGATGAACAAACTTTAGCCAGTCTGGACTTGATAGTACTGTTAATTTGCTCTACGATCCCTGAGGCTTCCGGTCGATAGCTGCAGTGTAACTTCTGATCGATATTTAAAGCTGAACACAGCATCTTCACCACTTCGCTATTGAAATGAGTTCCTCTGTCCGATTCCAAAGAGGATGGCACCCCAAACCTCGGTATCAACTCTCTAAGTAACAATTTTGCTACTGTAAGTGTATCGCACCTACGTGTAGGGTAAGCCTCAACCCATCTCGAAAATATGCAAACAATCACTAGCACGTATCTGAGTCTGTTGCATGGAGGCATTTCTATGAAATCAATCTGCATCCTATTGAAAGGCCCCCCAGACCTTCCTATGTGACTCAAGGTAACTGGTGTTCTTTTACCCACATTTAGTTGCTGACAGATTGTACATCGCTGACACACTGCTTCTGCCGCTACTCTAAACTTAGGGTTAAACCACGTTTGTCTGAATACTCTCACCATAGCATCTCTTCCTATGTGTGCTGATCCATGCAATTTCCTTGCCATGGGACTAATGAGCTCATTTGGTAACACTGCCCTTCCGTCGGCTGACACCCAAAAATTCATTTCACTCTTCTCGCACCCAGCTGTTTCCCAGCCCTTTTTCTCATCATCTGGTGCATTTTCCTGTACTGCTCTCAGTTCATCCCACGTATCTACGGTATCTAACAACATGGTCAATTCAGTCATTTCCTGTATTCCCCCCACTTTTGCATCAGTGTGAGAATATCCCTGCTCTGCGCAATAACGCGCTACCTCATCGGCATATTTATTTCCTAGTGATACAAAATCAGTGTTCTTTGTATGAGCTGCACATTTGACCACAGCTATGGCCAAAGGTTTTTGCAAAGCCTCTAACAGTAGTTTCACGAATTCTCCATTCCTAATAGGAGAACCCGAGGAAGTCATGTAACCTCTTTGAGACCACAACTGCCCGTAATCATGAACTACGCCAAATCCATACTGACTATCGGTGTATATGGTGACTCGAAGTTTTTCGCCTGCTAAGCAAGCACGAGTCAAAGCCACAATTTCAGCTACCTGTGCGGAGCGTACTCCTTCCAGGCAAGCGGCTTCTATAGCTCTGGTAATCGTGCATACTGCATAAGCTGCTCTCAGCTGACCGACATCGTTTCTTACGCATGAACCATCGACGAAGAAAATTTCGTCTGGGTCTGTCAATGGCTCATCTACGATATCAGGTCTCGGTTTGGTACATAGTTCAGTCACATCAAGGCAGTCATGTTCTGTACAATCATCATCTTCCACTTCATTCGGAAGTGGCATCAAGGTTGCAGGATTCAAGACAGAGCATCTCTTTAGGGTCACATTCTCGGCAGCCAGTATGACCTGCTCGTAGCGTGTGAGCCTGCTATTCGTCAGATGCTGAGTCTTCGTCCTTGTCATTAACAGTTCTACAGAATGTGGTACATACACCTCTAACGGATGACCCATGACTACACTCTCAGATCTTTCAATGCTGACACCCGTTGCAGCTACGGATTTGAGACATCCGGGCAACGCTGCGGCTACTGGATCTAATGTAGCCGAGAAGTACGCCACTGGTCTACGCGCATCTCCATGGACCTGTGCTAATACCGCTAAAGCGCATCCCTCTCTCTCGCAGCAGTAAAGCAAAAAAGGTTTCTTATAATCGGGCATTCCTAAAGCCGGGGCACGACATAAGTCCTCCCTCAGCTGCAAAAACGCCATCAAACAATCTTTGTCCCATGGTACCGGATCACTTACTCCTTTGTGCGTCAGCTGTAATAACGGTTTTGCCTTCAGCGAAAAATTTGCTATCCACTGTCGACAATAACCGACCATGCCTAGAAACATCCTGACTTCTCTTTGTGTTGTAGGCGCATTCATTTTCATAATCGCCTCTATTCTGTCTGGAGACACCTTCCGCTTTCCCTTTTCAATCCTATGGCCCAAGTATTGCACCTCAGTCTTACAATATTGCAATTTACTTGGAGACACCTTGTGTCCGTTTTCAGCCAAGTGATTTAACAAGGTGATGGTGTCTTCTCTGCAAGCTTCCTCAGTTTCTGACGCAACAAGGAGGTCGTCTATGTACTGGACTAGAACTGAATTCTTGGGCAGTACTAGACTCTCGAGATTTCGTTTCAATAACTGGTTAAAGATCGATGGGCTCTCTGTATACCCCTGAGGGATACGACACCATGTTAAGACGCGATCTTCCAGTTTGAAAGCGAAAAGATATTGGCTCTCCTCATCTAACGGTATCGAAAAGAAAGCCTGGCATAAGTCTATCACTGTGAACCATTCAGCTTGGAACGGTATCTGAAACAATATCACTGATGGATTCGGTACCACTGGACAACATGAAACAACAATGTTATTAATCTTTCGAAGATCCTGCACTATTCTGTATTTTCCACTAGGTTTCTGCAAACCCATGATCGGGGAGTTACACGGACTGCCCACGATCTCCTTCAGTATTCCTTGCTTAATCATGGATTCGATCACAGGCTTAATTCCCGCAATCGTCTCTGGCGTTAGCTTATACTGTGGTGTTCTTGGATACTCAGCATGGGGTCTAACCAAGATTTTTACCGGTTCCACTCCTTTGATTAATCCTATTTCTTCCCCGGTAAAATCCCATACCTCAGCTGAGACTTTCTCTCTCAAATCTTGCGGAAGCTCCTCCACTGTTAAAGTAGGATAAAGTTCCACACATTCCCTTGAGTTCACAACTTTGAAATCTGCGTCCTCATCATTTGTCTGCACTTCTACTCCTTCAGGTGTGCAATGTATCGTGCAATTCAGTTTGCACAGCAAATCTCTCCCTAGCAAACACACAGGACTAGAATCGCAGATTACAAACTGATGTTCGTCACTGTAATTCCCTATTCTCACTGACACTGGTTCGGTCAAGGGATTTGTCATCCTTTTGTTTGCAACTCCTACCACCTGAACCATTTCTCCTGATATCGGTAGACCCGGGACTACCGCCGATCTCAACGTGGATCGAGTGGCCCCTGTATCCACCAAAAAGGTTGTAGGACATCCTGCTATTTCAGCCTCTACGTATGGTCCTCTCTGATCTACTTCCAAGGCGGCTCCTAGAGTACAGTCTTCGTCCCTACTTGCCCGCTGCCCTGTAAGAGGATCAACGTAGTAACATTCCTCTCCTCCTACAAACAATGGCATCTGTCTGTAGGTTTTCCCTCCGTTCGTGATGCGAGGTGGTTGAGGAAACGGGGCTCGAGGAGTCTGAGTCCCCCCTTTGACAAATTTGCCCTTCGGGACTGTGGCTCCCTTAACCACGTTACTCTGAACCTCTTCCTCCTCCTGCTCTAATTCCCCTGTCTCAACATTGTAGGGACACTCGCGTCGCCAGTGTCCCACCTCATTACACTGATGGCATCTCGTCGTCTTTTTCAATGTCGCAATATCCATTCTCGGTCTCGGTCTTTCTTCCTCGTCTCTGCTCTGATTATTCTGTTTCTTTGCCTGCGTTCCTGTTCCCTGCTGTCGCTGTTTATCCTTTCCAGCAGCTTGCATTTGTACTAGCATTAACTTTTCTTTAAGCTTCTTTGCCTTCGAGTCTATCTCGTCGCTACAATACCTTGCATACCTCAGAATCTCGTCTAAAGGTTTGTTCTGCCAACAGATCAGATGCTGTTGGATCATTAGGCATATTTCAGGTCTCAATCCTAAGACAAACTTTGAAACAAACTGTCCTATGTCCTTGGGATCCATCACATCTAACCCGCTGTACTGTTTGAATGCTTTCAGCAATCGCTCGTAAAACTCATGCACTGTCTCTTTCGGCTCCTGAGTAGTTCGGTCTATCTTTACCCAGTCTATGTCTTGTACCGGCACTTTCTCTTTTAGCCACGCTATTACCCTCTCGTACTTTTCCATGACTCTATGAGATGGACCATTCGTCCTGGCTTCTCTCGTTGGCTCACAAGTAGGCCAGTCAACACTGAGCTTGCACGCCGTCCACAAATCTCCGGGTACTACGATGTCGAACAGTGTATTCAAATCGACCCACAGTACCTTTGAGATCTTCACAAATCTTTCTACCTGTTTATACCACTCGACAGGATTATCTCTAAGCTTTGGGAAGGAATTGGTGAATGCCGCCAAATCCCCCCTAGTCCAAGGCACATGGACGTAGCTTCCATTCGCGATCTCTCGCAAAGGGAAGGCTTCCATTCTCATCAAGTCCGTGTCCTGGGACCTTTCAAGCATACTCCGTCTAACGGAGCCCTTTCTGGACCATCTTTCCTCCCATCTATCTAGATCTCTCCATATTCTGATGCTTACGATCAATTCCCTTATGTGTACTTTCAGCGCGATCGTTCTGCGATCATCCAAATCCTGATCTGTGCAAGTCAGCCTGTGGTTACTCTGTAAAGCCTTAGTTCGTGACAGGTCTACCATGTACCTGTTTGCTAAATTCGATAAGTTCTCATGAACTGACCTCGCTCTTCGAGTGATATCTTTAGATAGAAACAGTATCTCATCTGGTGTATACGAGTTTAATCTCTCTAGTTGCACTGTCCCATCAATCAATTCGTCCAGATCTGCCTTCAAACTCATCACATCAAGCCGTTTCGCTTTTATGTCAGCTTTCAGCATTTCAGCTCTATGTTCTTCTCTCATGTCCCTCTCTCCTCCACTATGTGCCCTACGCCTGAACACAGGCGAGTTATGAGGAGTTTTACTTCCATCTTTTCGTTCCCACCCTTCGAGATCCCAAGCCTTTCCATCTCCACGTGGGGTATGGTGGAATAATGCTCCGTCCCCCAACCCTACATTCCGATTTCTAAGCTCGGTTTCTCCAGATGTGAGATAGGATCCACCGTTCTGTTCTAACCCATTATAGCTTGCCTGCTGTCTGGTGTCGCTTAGTAAACGATAGGGTCCGTCACGACCCTCCATGTTCCCGTGATCTCTTTCTCGATCACCGGAAGAATGGCGAGACGTTTCGCGACTCCCTATGTTTTCGTGACTCCGACTACTATCACCGGATGCATGTCGAGACGCTTCGCGACTCTCCATGTTTCCGTGACTCCAGTGTCTCGCATTCTCACCTGGGGCATGGTGTGTGCACCTAAAGGTATTCCGGTACTCCTGTGTCCTCTGTTCCCCTTCACTAAAGGTGACACGAGGCACTTCGCCACACCCTGTACTCCTGTCTTCGCACATTAGCCTATTGCTGTTATCAGTAGGACAAATATCTCTTCTGCCCTCTTGGCTTCCTCCCTCCCACTCGGGGCTGCTTTCGCCAGCTCCACAATGAGAGAGAACCCTGTTGTCCTGCTCTCTCCATTCGGATCCCGTTTCTAAACTCTTATTCCGAGCTTCTTCGGCCGCGTCCCATTCTCTCAGGTATTCCCTTAATTCCTTATGGGTTTTTGGTTTAGGACCCCTCAAATCCATTGGCCCTCTTCGATCTCCCTGTTCTACTCTGGGACCTGTTGCGGAATCTAGTGGGGTACTCCGACTTATTGGTGCTCGTATCTGCCTGTGGGAATTCGTTGTGGCATTCCTATTCTCCTCTTGTGCTCTTTCATTATCCCACCGTGCCTGTTCCTCCTGCTGGACCCCTTCTGGGTTATAGATGGACACAATAGGGCCTATGGTAACCGGAACCTGCAAGGCGTCCGGCAATTGATACGACCTGGCGCATTGCGTCTCTGGCACGTTCTGGACCACAAATCTTCCCACTACTCTCTGTTCTGGACTAACTTGGGGTATTTCTACGGTCTTAGTAGCGTCCCACTCTGATACCGGGATCGACTTATACTCTCCCCACCTAGTTCCGTCCACTTGCGGTAATATGGGACTCGCAAGTTCACCGCTATATGGAGGTGGTTTATCTGTTAACAGCCTGTCTATTAGATCCTCCTCCGTCTCGCTTTCCTCATCTACTTGTTCTAGAGGTTTCCTTTCTCCTGTAGCCTCTATCATGGTGAACAGTTTGTCCGCTTCTACCTTCTGCACCCTCCATTTCTTAGCTTCTTCGTCCCATTTAGCATCCTGCACTGCCTTTACTGTTCTTCTCACTCTTTCCTGGCGCCTCTTTACGCCCCTTTCGTGTGCTGTTCTACACCACACACCAAGCGCTTCAAATTGTGTTGGCCTCGGTAGAGGTCTCATCGAAAGCATCGTCGCCTTCAGTTGGTTCAACACTTCCATTTTAAACGTTCCGAACCTCGGAAACGCCAGTTCTTTTTGCCCTTCAGTTAACCTGTGCCACTCGGAAATCCACAATATAGAATGTAAGCCTACATTTATTGCCATATAATGTGCTGGTGTGCCTTCTGGTGGAGCTTCTTCTCCGGCATATAAATTCCTCCTTTTCTTTTTAAAGATTTTCCCTAAACCCTTAAAGCACTTCATTTTTGATAACGTACGATATGTCTTACCTTTGCGTCTAGATAACAACCACCAATCCCTGTGCGACTCTCGCTAGTCAGCCTATCCCAGCACGGTTCTACACTGACGTCACTTGTCTCTTCTAAAGCAGCTTCCCTCGTTTCTCAACTCGTCTCACGATTTCACATGCGTTTTCACTCATACATTGAAAAATGACTACTTCCGTCCAAGCGATCACTTTTCTCTGACTGTACGGCCACAGTCTAACTGTAATTGTCACCTCAACTGGCACAGCGTCTTTCCTCTTACGGTCGGACACTTGCCTCAACTGATAGGTTACTTACACGCAGTAAACGTACGACCAGCGTCCGCTACTCATTCACTCACACATACGCTCCCCCTATCATCGGTCTGTCGGGAAATCAATGGTACCTCATGACCCCCTTTCAATGGTAGACAAATTACTCTAGGTGTTCGATACACCCGAACCACTTAAGTCCTCTGGACATAAGATTTCATCCAGTTGCGCGCGCTCACAACTTTCCCTCAATCACACTACAGGCATTCAACTCCGCTTGACATTACAACACAGGAACAACATAAAACACCGCAATCTTACAACGCATGACCCTTATACTCACTCTCGACCGACTCTGCTGCTTTTCTCTCGACGCACCATCAGCACCGTCTTCGGCTGCAATTCTTCTTCTGGTCGACGATGACTAGGGACCTTGGGGTAAACTAACCTGGCCTAGGTCGTCTTCCTCAAGAAGATAACCATCCTCTGCTACCAACTGCGGGGAACGGGATTTTGATATCAATTTATGATTATGATAAATTTAATAAAGAATCCCATTCATCTGTTTTGGACCGTTTCTTATCTGTCATTGAGGAAAGGACCACCTCCGCATTGGCTAGACAAACCCCATTAACTGACGCCACTCTGAAGAACCACTTACAACTGATGAAGTTTCAAAAGTTTATATAAAGATTAATTTGAATACGTTACAATCCACTCGGGATAAAATCTCAAAAGAATACAATATACCAAATCAATTAATATATCAATCGCTTTAAGCTTCGATGTGAAGTGGTTCCCTCTGCGTCATCTGCAGTAAGACAAAAACAATAATCGAGTTAAACTGTCCCTACTCTATGCTATGTGGCAACCCTACTTCGCAAGTTCTCTTCCCTAAAAAGGTGTCAGCAGTTTGACTTCCTAAGAAGTTCAAACTCTCTTAGCCTCTAAAGGAAATCTTAAGTTTCAGAAGCAGTACCCTATCTGCCTACCCATCCGCTCTCTAAGGGTCCTCGGCCTACTGCTCCCTTGCGCTCTGATGTCTTAGCGCATCTGCTCAAGGCATCTACCTTTCGCCCTTGCTCTGAGCAATTCGTCTCGCTGTTCCTAATCCCCCAATTGCTCACATGCTCTTCCCTGATTGCTCTCTCCTCCCCGGGGTACTGTCCCTAAAATACACAATCACCGTGTGAGTGGAACGCCCCTCGACGCCCACCACGGACTTTCCCCGATGATGTCAATTTCCTCTTCTTCCATTGGTCCACTCCTTGCGTCGTCCGTTAAGTTGACCCTTCTCCTTTGGATGTCATCTTCATCATTTTATCTTCGACATTTATCGATTCTTTCGGATCATGTAACATAGAATTTTGGACAAAGCCTTAACTTTATGTCTCTTAACTTGACCCTGCTAGGTCCTGTGAATGGTCTTGGCAAAACATAGTCTTCATCAAAAGTGTCTCTCCTCACGTTCGAGCAATAAGCTCCGTCCGGCATTGTCACCTTAAATCTAACAAGTGCTAGACTTCTCGGCTCTCATGTCCACATCAAGCTATTTACGACCTTCACAAGACCACTAAATTACATTTCATGTGACTACGCTCCCTCGAGCTCTTGACCAGTTGGGTTGTGTACACAAATGACCTAACTCCTCTAGCATTCCTACAAAAGCCCTCTACACAGTATAACCTTTGGCATACATTTATATATTCGTACTTTAGCAAAGTCTTAGTTATACTTAAACATTCTACATCGAATATGTGAAATACATTGAATACAACTACATAGAATATAAACTTTATGCATTTTCCTTGGTTATCTCTTTATGTGAATTCGCTTATACATTTATCCACGTTTCTCCACGTTTACGCCTTTACACGTTACATTTCTTTCGCCGCTTTTCTCAATATAAAGTTACACATTTAAGGTTACACACGTACACGAATTCTACTGTGCACGTTATATATTTCCTAAGCATTTCTACACATTTCTATACATTTACCCTTCGTGTATGCGGGTCTTCTAACTCTAATGCATTTTAGCGTGTGAATACATTTACATTTCCTATACCATGTTATCACATTCCTTGGCCTTTACGCTATAGTCGCCAACTTTACATTACGATATGCGTTTCATTCCTACGTTTATAACATACACGTCTAAATATGGCTACTATATACTTTATGTTCAAATTTCGCTCTCTCAAGAGTGAGCTGTGGCTTCCCACCTCCACACTCTGGGCTGTCTCATCTGTGGTTTCAAAGGCGGGAAACTCTCCAGACATGTCGGCCATTGAAAGAGGCGCCTTATTTAAAAGCGGTGATGCAGGAGGCCACCACTCATCCTGCATCTCATCGCTCCAGTGAAACGGAGAGTGGGCAATTATACATCAGCACGTCAGGGTAGTACTGGGGAAATGTACTGCTAACCTGACTTTGCACGCTCTCTGTGTCACTGCGGCGGACGTACAAGAATACAAGTTATCAGGTAAGGAAGGAAATGTCTGGGCTATAAAAGGCGGGCACACAGGAAACTGAGTCGCTTCTGCCATTGAAAACATACAAGGCCCGCAGGTTTTAACTCGGCAAGGCCAGTCCTGCTGTTGCAGTGGAACCAGTGCAGCGCTTGAGATGGGGCAGACTTATGATAACTGGCGCATCCCCAGGGATGCGCCAGTTATTTTGCGCCGCTGCTACGCCACCTATGATGCGCCGCATTTACAATGCGGCGCACCATGGGGCAAAAACGGCACAGATGCGTGACGCATCTGTGCCGTAAATGTGATGCATTGCTGGAGTTGCGTCGCAAGCTCGACGCAGCTCCAGCAAGGCTTGGGGGTGCCCCATCTCTACAATGCTGCGTGAAGACCTACGCCTGCTTCAAGCAGGCGCAGGGTTTTGACGCAGCATTGGCCTGAAAGTGATTGAGTGAAATCTTATAGATTTCACTCAGCCACTTTTGCGAGGCGCACCTGCCCCGGAACGCCCACCCTGCGCCGGAACGCCCACAAGCGGCGCAGGGCTTTACAACGTGACGCATCTGCCTAGATGCGTCACGTTGTAAATCGGTCGTAGGGATGCGCTACGTTTATGCCGCAGTTACGTGACGCAAACATGGCGCATTCCCAACATAAATCTGCCCCGAAGTTTACTTCAGAAACATTCACCTTTCCTCTGCTTTTATGGACAAGCTCGCATTTGGAGCTAAAGAGAAAGCGGTCATA
>NW_028254271.1:0-18372 GCF_964263255.1 Lissotriton vulgaris | reverse complement strand
TATACACCTTGTAGGAAGGGGGAGGCTCTAGTTGGCGCAGTGCAACACTAGCGACAAGCAGGGACTCTCTCTTCCTCGTCAGGGCTGAGGGTTACCTTCCAGACAACCTCTGCTTACCCTCTAGGTAGTGTGGCTTAAGCAGTCGTAGGCTAATCTTTGGGGCACATAGGGTTAAACACTTGCAATAATACACCTTTACAACCAACCCACCACACAACGAGACCAGACTGTATTCTGTAAAAATATATATCTTTATATAGATTTTAAGCAGGCTTGTGAATACAGTCAACGTACTTTATGATAACGGTTGCCAGATTACTCAGTTCAGGTTACCACAGTTCTTATGCAGTTCTCTTGAGGCCCGTAGGCCGGTATTAACCAAAGTTCTTGTGGAGCTGGCGGCTTCCAGGGGATCTGTCCCACGTCGCGTTGCCTTCCCGGGGTCGCTGATCGTTGCGGCTCTTCAGCCGAGCAGGTCACGGGTCATCCGGGGCAGCGGTGTTCTGTGGCGGCAGGGTCCTCTCCTTGTCGTCCGCTCCGACCCTGGAGGCGGCGGCTGTGCGGCGGTGGCAAGTGGCAGTACGGTCCCCAAGTGCAGGACGTACCCAGCCAAGTGCCGGTGCAGCTGTGGGCTCACAGCTGGGCTGTCGGGCAGGCTACCGACCTTGTGGATTCTCACAGGGCAACTGTCCGTCTTTGCAGGTGAGTGGCTGCTCGTTACGCAGTCACCTCGAGAGCTTGGACCGGACGGGTCCTCCTTCGCTTTGCTCTCGGGCTCCCGGCGCAGTTGCGGTCACGGTGTTCGGGCCAGGGGCGGCTGGTCCTTACTTTGCTCTCGCTGTTGCTTTGGGCCCCGGTCACGGTGGTCAGGTGGATGTCGTTGCCTTGGAGGAGATTCCTCCGTCGGTGCTGCGGCGATGGTCAGCACCCGCAGTCGCTTTCTTCCAAGGGGGTAGCGTCCACTGGTCCTGGGACGCTGGTCAGGGGGCAAGTTCGGTTGCAAGCCCTTGGAGATCTCTTTAGCAGAGTTTGGCACAAAGTAAAGCAAAAGTCTTTTCGTAGTCTTTTTTTCTTCCTCTCCTTCAGCAGCAAGGCACCAGACACAGGCAAGAGTCAGCACCCTTCCTTGTCTCTCACGGTCCTTCTCGTAGGGCAGAGTCCTTCTGTGGCCCAAACCAGATCTAATTTTCAAGGAGCAGGGCTCCTTCTTTTATAGGCCAATTCTTTTGTTCTCGCAGGCCAGGGGGGCCTTTGCATAGCCACTCTCAGTTTTGGAGTACCCCGGCGGGTGTACTCCGGCTTCTGCTTTCAGCGTGAGGGGCAGGTGCATCAGACGCCCCACAGGGGGTAGAGCCAGCATTGTCCAGACAGGGGCGGCCAGAGTACCTTGTTGATGGGGTCTTCGCCCTTCCTGGGCCAGGCGTCAGCAGAGTCATCCGCCGCTCCCCAGGAGGGTGGAGCCAGCATTGTGGTGGTCGAGCACAGCTACAGTTCGAGTCAAGAGGCACTCCTACCTCCCACTAAGGTGTAATCTGCGCATTCACCACCTGTCACCCCTCCAGCCCTGTCACTCACACATCCCAGACAGTCA
The DNA here is from genome assembly GCF_964263255.1 of Lissotriton vulgaris. Taxonomy (NCBI): domain Eukaryota; kingdom Metazoa; phylum Chordata; class Amphibia; order Caudata; family Salamandridae; genus Lissotriton; species Lissotriton vulgaris. Next base: position 16,781 of record NW_028254271.1, on the reverse strand, counting down.
GATACACATACCAGCAGAGGCGGGCTGAAATGGTTAAGCAAGCAAAGGCTAACTTTCTAAAAGTAGCATTTGCAAACCCAGGATACTAAAATAAACTTGACTACAAGAAATATTTTATCATCCTGAGTTCAGGCATACTAAACATGACTCGCTACCATGCTCCTTGAGTCTGCGGGGATTATAGGGTGTAATAACCCTCGCAGCTCAGTCTGGCCTAATGGAGCAGGTAGCCTTCAATAGTGAAATACGGTCTTGGTTGTAAGTCACTACTAGGACATGCCATGCACATCAGGGCTTGTCCTACCTTACACCTACAACGCACCCTGCCCGCAGGCCTACCATAGGGGTGACTAACATGTAGTCAAGGGAAGGGTCGGTGCTGGCAAGTGGGGACACTTGCCCAGCTAGCGTGACAGTACGAGACCGCACGCGGGTTCTGCGGTCGCAGTTCCCAGACACATCTTTACGGCTGCTTCGGTGGGTGGCGCAACCAGCGCTGCAGGCCCACCAGCAGTATTGGCATCTACAAGCCCCGGCACTTCTCTAGTGCACTTTACTAGGGACTAACAGTAGATCCAAAGAACCAATCATGGATACCAATCGCATGTACAATTTACAGTAGGGAGCACTCGCACTGCGGCACGGATCAGCCGTGGCGCAGTGCCCTGAGTATCGGAAAACCAGCAAAACATCGGAGGCACATCAGCAAAAAGTGGAAGGGAGACTCACGCCAAGGTGCCAGGTCTAACATGTGTCCCCTCCAGCTGAAATGTGGGGGGAACTACCCTTCCCCAGGGAGTTCCACATCACTAAGGCGGAAAAATCTGGACAGACCGTCAGCGTTGGCGTGATCGGTGCCAGGGCGGTGTTCCACCGTAAAGTCCATACTCTGTAGAGAAATGGACCACCTCAACAGTTTCGGGTTCTCACCCCTCATTTGCATCAACCATCTGAGGGGCCTGTGGTCCGTCTGAACTCGGAAGTGAGACCCAAACAAGTAGGGTCTTAGCTTCTTCAGCGCCCAGACCACAGCAAATGCTTCACGCTCTATTGCACTCCACCTACTTTCCCGTGGAAGTAACCTCCTACTTATGAAGGCTACGGGTTGGTCAAAGCCCTCCTCAGTCATCTGTGAAAGAACAGCCCCTACACCATGCTCTGAAGCGTCTGTTTGCACTATGAATTCCTTGGAGAAATCAGGAGCCAGGAGCACGGGCGCCGTGCACATGGCAGTCTTCAGGGTGTCAAAAGCCTTCTGACAGGTGTCAGTCCAAATCACATTCCTGGGCTGCTTCTTCGAAGTCAGCTCTGTCAAGGGGGTCACGATCGTACCATAGCCCTTGACAAACCTCCTGTAATACCCAGTGAGCCCCAGGAAGGCTCTCACTGCGGTCTGGGTCTTGGGGGGTTCCCAAACCAGGATGGTTTCGATCTTGGGCTGCAAGGGGGCTACCTTGCCACTCCCAACTTGGTGTCCCAAGTACACCACTGAACCCTGCCCAATCTGGCACTTGCTTGCCTTGATTGTGAGGCCTGCTCGGCGCAGGGCCATCAACACTTCCCAGAGGTGTCGCAGGTGTTCGGGCCAGGTGCCGCTGAACACCGCGATGTCATCCAGGTAGGCGGCACTGAACTCGTCCAGTCCAGCCAACACCTGGTTGACCAATCTCTGAAAGGTGGCAGGGGCATTCTTCATTCCAAATGGCATAACCCGGAACTGGAAATGCCCATCTGGTGTAGAGAATGCCGACCTCTGATTTGCCCCATCGGTCAAGGCGATCTGCCAGTACCCAGACGTTAAATCAAACGTGCTGAGGAACCGGGCAGCCCCTAGCCGATCAATGAGCTCGTCAGCTCTGGGGATGGGGTGCGCGTCAGTCTTCGTGACTGAATTGAGTCCTCTGTAGTCCACACAGAACCGGAGTTCGGGTGTGGCTCCCGGCGCAGCAGCCTTCGGAACCAAGACCACGGGGCTGGACCAAGGACTGCTGGAAGACTCAACCACCCCGAGGGCAAGCATCTTGGAGACCTCCTCCTTGATGCAGGCCCGTACCCTGTCAGTTACCCTGTAAGCCTTGTGCTTCACAGGTAAGCTGTCTCCAGTGTCCACATCATGGACGCACCAATCTGTGACACTCGGAACCAGGGAAAACAGGTCTGGAAACTGCCCCAGCAACTGGCGGCAGTCCTCCTGTTGTTCGGCGGTCAGGGAGGGTGAGAGGTTAACTCCATCCACTGACCCATCCTTCTCACAGGCCACCAAGAGGTCAGGAAGAGGCTCCGACTCCTCCTCCATTCCGTCATCGGTTGCCAACAACATGCCCACTTCGGACCTTCGCAAGTGGGGCTTGAGGCGGTTGACATGTAGGACCCGCAAAGGGTTCCTGGGCGTCTTCATGTCTACCAAGTATGTCACGGGGCTCTTGCGCTCCACAACCTCAAATGGGCCTGTCCACTTATCTTGAAGGGCACAGGGCTCCACTGGGGCCAGGACATACACCTCTTGTCCAGGCTGAAGCTCGACCAGAGTGGCATTCTGATCGTACCACCGCTTCATTTCCTCCTGGCTTGCTTCCAGATTTGCCTCGGCAAGTTGTCTGAAGCGTCTGGTCTGGTTTCTGAAGGCCAGCATGTAGCTATATACATTCTGGGGAGGTTTCCTGGGAGATTGCTCCCAGCCTTCCTTTACCAAACTCAGTGGTCCTCTCACGGGGTGACCGTACAGCAGTTCATAGGGGCTGAACCCTAGGGACTTCTGTGGCACCTCGCGATATGCAAAGAGCAGGCATGGTAAGAGGACGTCCCACTTACGCCTCATTGGACCTTCCAGGCCCATGATCATGCCTTTCAGGGTTTGGTTGAATCTTTCAACCAACCCGTTACCTTGGGGATGGTAAGGCGTGGTGAACTTATACGTTACGCCACACTCTTGCCAAAGGGACTTCATATACTTGGATATGAAATTGGTCCCCCTGTCGCTCACCACCTCTAGAGGGAATCCTACTCGAGAGAAAATTCCCATCAGTGCACGCCCCACCACGGGAGCCGTCACTGTCCTCAGAGGGATGGCTTCAGGGTACCGGGTGGCATGGTCCACCAAGACCAGGATGAACCTGTTGCCCATGGCTGTCTTGGGGTCCAGAGGCCCAACGATGTCAATACCCACTCGCTGGAATGGCGTACCGACCACAGGGAAGGGTTGGAGGGGAGCCTTGTTCTTCCCTCCCGTCTTCCCACTTGCCTGGCAAGTCGGACAGGTTCTGCAATAAGCATCTGAACTCTTATGCATTTGGGGCCAGTAAAAGTGGGTGACAAGCCTGTCATAGGTCTTGTCCATCCCCAAATGTCCTGCTAAAGGCACATCATGAGCCAGACCCAGTAGGAAGGCTCTGAACTTCTGGGGTACCACCAGCACACGGGCTGACCCAGGTTCAGCAGCCTTAGGCTCCGAATACAGGAGGTCGTTCTCCCAGTACACGTAATGTGTTTTGGCCTGAACACCATTGGCCTGGTCTGCAGCCTGCTGCCGCATACCCACGAGAGAAGGGCATTCTTTCTGCTCCTTGCAGAATTCCTCCCTGGAGGGTCCTCCTTCTTGCTGCCAATGGGTCAGCTCAGGCAGGTCCCCCAGTTCAGCGATCTGTTCCCCTGTAGGCTCCAGGGCATCCCCCTCAAGGTCTGCTTCCTCCTGGACCGTGGGAACTTCAGGAGCCGGTTTCCCGCGCCCCCTGCGCCTTCTCCCTAAGGCCGGTTCCTGGGCCTCTCCTTCAGGCCCCAGGACCTCTCGATCACCCCTACTGGCTGCCATTGACCGGGTGGTCACGCACGCCCAGTCAGGCAGACCCACCATCCGCAGGTGAGTCGTCTTCTCCACCTTTTCCCAAGGGGAGTGCTCCAAGTCATTCCCTAGCAAACAGTCAACAGGCATGGTTTTTCTTACACAGACCTGCAGAGTACCAGAGACCCCCCCCCACTCGAAGGGAACTTGAGCCATCGGGCACTGACTCTCTGAATTATCAGCGTTGATAACCCTACAGTAGGCATGGGGTACAACCTGCTCTTGAGACACCAGGTGCTGCCTCACGGCAGTCACACTGGCTCCTGTGTCTCTAAGAGCCTCAGCTTCCTTACCATTGATGATCACCACCTGCCCATATTTCTTAGTGTTAGAGGGCAGGTAGTTCGTAGGGATCATCTCACTGTCTCCTAGCGAGACTAGGGTCATGTGAACGGGATCTCCACCCCCCGGGACCATCATTTCTTCTCCCAGGTGAACGCTAGTCACTTGTCGGGGCGGAGCACCAGTGGGTGCGGGTTTTCCAAACAGGCGACACTTGGGGTCACTGGATATGTGCCCAGGCTCGCCACATTTGAAACAATTGAAGGGCCCCTTTGGAACAGGTTTACCTGTCGGGGCCCCATTCTGCTTCGGAGGTGGGGGAGGCTGAGAACCCTGCTGCGGGCTCCCTTGGGAACTACCTTGGGGGCCTTTTTGAAACCCTTTCTGTTTTCCCCCTTTGTCCCCCCCACTCTTCTGCTGGGGACCCTGCCCACTCTTGGTGGAGTCTCCCACGGGACCCTTGTGGACCCTGGTGCTGAGCCAGCGGTCCGCCTCCTCAGCAAGCTTCCTCGGGTTGGACAGCTTGCTATCGATCAGGTGTTGGCGTAACTCAGGAAAACAGTGATCAGACAAGTGCTCCCATGCAATTAAATCAAAGAGACCTTGAAAATCATTAACTTTGTTACCTTTCACCCAACCATCCAGTGCTCTGCAAAAGTAAGTCACATACTCCACATACGTATTCCCAGGCCGCTTAGTACATCCCCTAAACTTCTGTCTATACATTTCAGGGGTAAGCCCGTACCTGTTCAGTAAAGCTTCTTTCATGTGGGCATAGGATCTCTGAATTTCAACGGGCAAATCTAGCAAGGTATCTCTCCCTTCGCTAAGGACCCTTCCCCACAACCCCGCTCCCCAATCCTTGTCAGGGACCCGGTGGGAGGACATGGCTACCTCGTATGCCCTAAACCACTGTCCTATGTCATCCCCCTTAAAGAACTCCTTAACTACGTCCTTCGGGATGTGCACTCTTGACTCTACCTGCACTGGCGATGTGCTGCCACCAGAGGGAGGACGATCCAAGTCTCTCTCCTTGAGACTTATCTCCCTCATTTTCACTTCATAATCCATCTGGTGCTTTCGCTCTTCCAGCGCCATTCTTTTCGTTTCAAGCTCCAGCTGGATTTTCAATTCTGCCAACTTTCTTTCGTGATTCCGGGTTTCCTTCCTGTCCGCCAGCTCCTCTGGCGACAGGCCTTTACCAAAGCTGTGCTCGCTGTCTTGCCTCTCGAGATCGATCAGGTCCCCAAGTGCATTCTGCTCCTCCGTTGCATTCTGCTCGGCGAGGACGTCTTGCTCCTCCGGGGTCTTTCGGGACTCTATCCAGGCTTTCAGGGCCTTGGAGAGCTGCGTCTTGTTTTTGCAGGCAGCGTGCGGGACTTTGAGTTTCTTGCAAAAGAATTTCAGTTCGTCCCTGGAATATTTATCCACTTTGGTGGGGTCCCACTCTACCTCCAACACCTCGGAGGTTGTGGACTCTGCTCCATCCAGGCTCTTGGTGCCCGGCATGGCTTCTGCACTCGGAATCTTGTTTCAGCAAATTTCAAAAAGCAAAGTCTGTGGCTAAGTAACTGGACCGTAATCCTTGTGTAGTGGTCAGAAGCTCAGGTATAGATATCGCAAGTGTACATTCGAAATCCTCACCGCTGCGTCCAATGTAGGAAGGGGGAGGCTCTAGTTGGCGCAGTGCAACACTAGCGACAAGCAGGGACTCTCTCTTCCTCGTCAGGGCTGAGGGTTACCTTCCAGACAACCTCTGCTTACCCTCTAGGTAGTGTGGCTTAAGCAGTCGTAGGCTAATCTTTGGGGCACATAGGGTTAAACACTTGCAATAATACACCTTTACAACCAACCCACCACACAACGAGACCAGACTGTATTCTGTAAAAATATATATCTTTATATAGATTTTAAGCAGGCTTGTGAATACAGTCAACGTACTTTATGATAACGGTTGCCAGATTACTCAGTTCAGGTTACCACAGTTCTTATGCAGTTCTCTTGAGGCCCGTAGGCCGGTATTAACCAAAGTTCTTGTGGAGCTGGCGGCTTCCAGGGGATCTGTCCCACGTCGCGTTGCCTTCCCGAGGTCGCTGATCGTTGCGGCTCTTCAGCCGAGCAGGTCACGGGTCATCCGGGGCAGCGGTGTTCTGTGGCGGCAGGGTCCTCTCCTTGTCGTCCGCTCCGACCCTGGAGGCGGCGGCTGTGCGGCGGTGGCAAGTGGCAGTACGGTCCCCAAGTGCAGGACGTACCCAGCCAAGTGCCGGTGCAGCTGTGGGCTCACAGCTGGGCTGTCGGGCAGGCTACCGACCTTGTGGATTCTCACAGGGCAACTGTCCGTCTTTGCAGGTGAGTGGCTGCTCGTTACGCAGTCACCTCGAGAGCTTGGACCGGACGGGTCCTCCTTCGCTTTGCTCTCGGGCTCCCGGCGCAGTTGCGGTCACGGTGTTCGGGCCAGCGGCGGCTGGTCCTTACTTTGCTCTCGCTGTTGCTTTGGGCCCCGGTCACGGTGGTCAGGTGGATGTCGTTGCCTTGGAGGAGATTCCTCCGTCGGTGCTGCGGCGATGGTCAGCACCCGCAGTCGCTTTCTTCCAAGGGGGTAGCGTCCACTGGTCCTGGGACGCTGGTCAGGGGGCAAGTTCGGTTGCAAGCCCTTGGAGATCTCTTTAGCAGAGTTTGGCACAAAGTAAAGCAAAAGTCTTTTCGTAGTCTTTTCTTCTTCCTCTCCTTCAGCAGCAAGGCACCAGACACAGGCAAGAGTCAGCACCCTTCCTTGTCTCTCACGGTCCTTCTCGTAGGGCAGAGTCCTTCTGTGGCCCAAACCAGATCTAATTTTCAAGGAGCAGGGCTCCTTCTTTTATAGGCCAATTCTTTTGTTCTCGCAGGCCAGGGGGGCCTTTGCAAAGCCACTCTCAGTTTTGGAGTACCCCGGCGGGTGTACTCCGGCTTCTGCTTTCAGCGTGAGGGGCAGGCGCATCAGACGCCCCACAGGGGGTGGAGCCAGCATGGTCCGGACAGGGGCGGCCAGAGTACCTTGTTGATGGGGGCTTCGCCCTTCCTGGGCCAGGCGTCGGCAGAGTCATCCGCCGCTCCCCAGGAGGGTGGAGCCAGCATTGTGGTGGTCGAGCACAGCTACAGTTCGAGTCAAGAGGCACTCCTACCTCCCACTAAGGTGTAATCTGCGCATTCACCACCTGTCACCCCTCCAGCCCTGTCACTCACACATCCCAGACAGTCAGATACACATACCAGCAGAGGCGGGCTGAAATGGTTAAGCAAGCAGAGGCTAACTTTCTAAAAGTAGCATTTGCAAACCCAGGATACTAAAATAAACTTGACTACAAGAAATATTTTATCATCCTGAGTTCAGGCATACTAAACATGACTCGCTACCATGCTCCTTGAGTCTGCGGGGATTATAGGGTGTAATAACCCTCGCAGCTCAGTCTGGCCTAATGGAGCAGGTAGCCTTCAATAGTGAAATACGGTCTTGGTTGTAAGTCACTACTAGGACATGCCATGCACATCAGGGCTTGTCCTACCTTACACCTACAACGCACCCTGCCCGCAGGCCTACCATAGGGGTGACTAACATGTAGTCAAGGGAAGGGTCGGTGCTGGCAAGTGGGGACACTTGCCCAGCTAGCGTGACAGTACGAGACCGCACGCGGGTTCTGCGGTCGCAGTTCCCAGACACATCTTTACGGCTGCTTCGGTGGGTGGCGCAACCAGCGCTGCAGGCCCACCAGCAGTATTGGCATCTACAAGCCCCGGCACTTCTCTAGTGCACTTTACTAGGGACTAACAGTAGATCCAAAGAACCAATCATGGATACCAATCGCATGTACAATTTACAGTAGGGAGCACTCGCACTGCGGCACGGATCAGCCGTGGCGCAGTGCCCTGAGTATCGGAAAACCAGCAAAACATCGGAGGCACATCAGCAAAAAGTGGAAGGGAGACTCACGCCAAGTTGCCAGGTCTAACACACCTATATCTTTTTTGTTTTATATGTATACTTGGTCATGTGATCAAGCCACTTCGGTGGTGAAACGCATAATGGCCGATTAAACACGAAAGCATTCTTTTGCACTAAACCTGGGTCTGTGTCTGCTTGCTGCAAAGTATTTCCTGGAGGCGGCGTTCGAGCAGTAATCAGAATATATATATGTATATATATATATATATATATATATATATATATATATATACTATTGAGCATTTGAGGAAGGCAGAGATGCCGAAACCGGTCATGCAACGCTGGTCCAAATAAAGAATCCGTGAAATGAAGCCCTGCTGTGTCCTGTTATTTTCCCGAGCGGAGGAGATGCTTGATTGGATATAAATCGCGTTCCCACAACGCGCAGGCAGGACCCTCTCGTATATGCGGTCAGGAATCATGGGACAATGTTTGATGATAGCCGTGGCAACGGAGTACTTTCCTGGCCCTCCACCGCACCCCCCGACAAGCCATGAGTTGTGACTTTTGAAAAACTGCTTTGCGGAGGTTTGTGGATGAGAGAAGGGGCAAATGACACTGTAATTTACGTTTGTGGACTACTCTGCACAACTGCGGTATCCTGCGGCATCATGGGACTGGTAGTCCCCTTCTATTCGCAAGGGCCAGCATGAAGTGCAGGGGAGCCAACCACCACTGGGCAAGGAGGAGCCAATCAGAATATAGGTACGGGTAACGCAATGCTGGGACTTTTGAGCATTTGAGGAAGGCAGAGATGCCGAAACCGGTCATGCAACGCTGGTCCAAATAAAGAATCCGTGAAATGAAGCCCCGCTGTGTCCTGTTATTTTCCCGAGCGGAGGAGATGCTTGATTGTATATATATAAATATATATATATATATATATTTATATGTATATTACCTACTGGCGGTCGCCAGTAGGTAGTTATAGTTAGGATTTTTTTCAATGTTAAATCTCAAAATTCTATTTGGAATAACTTTGGCACCGGTTGACGAATCTGCCTGAAAATTTCCTGAAAATGGCCTCGTCGAGCTCCGGTCCTTCCCTGAAAGTTTGGGGGGGATACGTCAAGTGGGGGCCGAGATAAAAGGGGGGTCCCAAAACGCATTTTCCCCATGTTAATTTCCATAGGGCGGTCAATTTCACTTTTAGCCCGAACGGCTGAATGGATTTACACCAAACTTGGCAAAATTGTAGGGACTGGTAGCCCGATGTGCCTTTGCTATGTCTCAAGATATGTGCTCCAGTGGATTTTGAGTAATTTAGGTGCCAAAAAATATATATATCTATAGGCGCTCTCCGGTGCGCGCACCGGAGTGCGCTCCAGGCGCGACACGCGACTTGCGCGCAGAAAGCTGATTGGCTCTTGGGTGTCTGTAAACATTCTAAACAGTCTGGAGCGGCCGCCATCTTGTGTCTCGGTAAAATCGAGACACAAGGGGTTTGAAAAAAAAAGGGGCAAATGACCATAAGGGGGAAGAGTAGACCCCCTCTGACCCCCTAGGTTTGATGTAGGGACTAAAATAGGGTCCTGCAGGGCATTAAAAAAATGTTTTCGTTTTGCGCGGGGGAAGCGCATGGTACGCGCACCGGCGAAGCAATGGGGGAAAATCCAGGACCATATTTATGAAGGCCTTGCGCTGTTAGTTTTGCGCCTCCTGTGCGTCAATTTTTGTGACGCACCAGCGGTGTAAAAAAATGCGCATTGTTATGTAATATTTAAAAAGTGACGCATCTATCTAGATGCGTCACTTTTTAAATATAGTGCAACGAGGCACATTTTATTACACTGCTGGTGTTATGCGTCACTTTTCTGTGCGCACTCCTTATGACATTCCAGATGTGTCATATTTAATGTATGACGAATCATGTTGCAAGGAGTTACAGATACGTCAGTATTTCTGACATATCTGTAAACATAAAAGTGATGCGAGGCAGGCGCAAGATTTTGACGCAACAGCATCCTAAAAGTGACGCAGAGAAATCTTATAGATTTCAGTACGTTGTTATTACCAAGCTTTTTGCGGGGAATGCCCCCTTTGCATACATTATACCTGACGCAGATATAATGTGGCGCAGAGTTTTAAAAAGTGACCCATGTACCTAGATGCGTCACTTTTTAAAAATAGCGTCAGGTATAATGCATGCAGAGGGGGTGTTCTCCCGCAAAAAGCTTTGTAATAGCGACGCAGTGAAATCTTTGAGATTTCACTGCGTCAGTTTTAGGAAGCTGTTGCGTCAAAATCTTGTGCCTGCTTTACAGCAGGTGTTAGACTGAGGCAAGACCTTTCACATGCTGCTTTCCCCATTTGAAAGGACACATTACTGGAGTTGCGTCACTTTTGTGACGCACTCCAGCAATGCGTTACTTGGAATGTCATAAGGAGTGCGCACAGAAAAGTGACGCATCGCACCAGTGGTGTAAAAAAATGTGCCTCGTTGCGTTATATTTAAAAAGTGACGTATCTAGGTAGATGGGTCACTTTTTAAAATCAAGCGCCACATTATATCTGCGTGAGGTATAATGCATGCAGAGGGGGTGTTCCCCCACAAAAAGCTTTGTAATAGCGACGCAGTGAAATGTTTGAGATTTCACTGCGTCATTTTTAGGATGCTGTTGCATCCTTTAAATATAGTGCAACGAGGCACATTTTATTACACTGCTGGTGTGATGCGTCACTTTTCTGTCCACAGTCCTTATGACATTCCAGATGTGTCATATTTAATGTATGACGAATCATGTTGCAAGGAGTTACAGATACGTCAGTATTTCTCACATATCTGTAAACATGAAAGTGACGCGAGGCAGGCGCAAGATTTTGACGCAACAGCATCCTAAAAGTGACGCAGAGAAATCTCATAGATTTCAGTACGTCGTTATTACCAAGCTTTTTGCGAGGGATTGCCCCCTCTGCATACATTATACCTGATGCAGATACAATGTGGCGCAGAGTTTTAAAAAGTGACCCATGTACCTAGAAGCGTCACTTTTTAAAAAATAGTGTCAGGTATAATGCATGCAGAGGGGGTGTTCCTTGCAAAAAGCTTGGTAATAATGACGCAGTGCGTCACTTTTAGGATGCTGTTGCGCCAAAATCTTGCGCCTGCTTCACAGCAAACCTTTCACATGGTGCTTTTTCCATGTGAAAGGACACATTACTGGAGTTGCGTCACTTTTGTGACGCACTCCTGCAATGCGTTACTTTTGTGTTTACAGATATGTCAGAAATACTGACATATCTGTAACTCCTTGCGAATTGATTAGTCATATATTAAATATGACATATCTGGAATGTCATAAGGAGTGCGTCCAGAAAAGTGACGCATCGCTGTTTTCACGTAGCGATGCGTCACTTTTCAGAAATGAGGCCTCCAGTTTATTCACTGTGTCATAACTTTCTTTTCTAACACTCACCTTCTTTCATTCCTCCTACTTCACTTCCTTTCACCTCTCATACCTTTCTGTTCTTTCTTACTCATTCTCCTTTCAATTATCAATGCACTATATTTCACTTACTCTTCATTTTTTTAAGAAAATAGCTCTTTGATGAGAATTGGAGGTAGTTCTGAAAAGAACTTTTGGTTTTCTTCTTTTAACTGAACAGGAACAAAAACAGGGAATAGAAACTGCTCAACAGGAGCAAAAAGAAAAGAAAAAAATTAGGGGTGGGAAGGGCAGCGATGGTTCTCCAATGCCCGAACCATGAGCAGGACACTTTGCTCCCCATAGGTGAGGAGTTGATTGCAGTATCTGCATTTGACGACCCCATGGTTAAATGCAGGTTGTATGTTTGCTACCTGCTCCTGTGATTGTTCTCTTCCAGAAGAAGTTGCTCCTCCTGTTGATGTAGAGGCCCCATCTCTGGGAACCTCTTGTGCCAGAGCCCTGACACTTTCCCGGGCAAAATTCTGGGGGTGCCTCCTCTCCACATGGCGAATCATGGTGAAGTTGCCAAAAGAGTATTTTTTTTGGGGGTTACCCCGTGACAGGACCTGTTTGCAGATCCTGCACTCTACTTTTGGTGCATTCACCTTCTTCTGGTCTGCTGGAAACTTAAAAAATTTCCAGATGAAATGTTCTTTGACCTTCGGCTGAGAAGGCTCTTCATCAATGAAATCATTGGAGTCATCTTCACTGCTGGATGGTCTGGCAGCCATGATTAATCCAGGAATATGGAGCAGCAAAAAAGGCAGGTCTTTCAGTCACAAAAGTGAAAGAAGAAGTGAAGGAAATGGGTGGGGATTTCATTCATTGTAAAAAAAAACTGTTAGCAACCAATGAAAAGTGTTATTTTAGGGTCACATGACCCGACGCGTTTACGCTGCGCGCTCCGGAGCACTTCCGGTGCGTTTACGCAGCGCGCTCGTAGGCGCTTCCGGGGCGCAAACGTGGCGCGATCGTAGGCGCTTTTGCGTGCGTTTATGCGCCGCGAACGTAGGCGCTTCCGAGGGCACTTACGTTGCGCGCCGAAGTGACGTCATCAATCTTTTATAGAAATGCATAATCATTTTCCTTATTAAAAAAAACTAATTTTATTTGTATGGTACGAAATGTTTTGCATTATTATTAACTTTTCATTCATATTTTTTTTCACGAACGACAGTTGCGCTCTGGGTGCGCTTTCAGATGAACTCACGGAAAAGCTTACCGGAGAGCTTAGCTGAAAGCTTCCCGGAGCGCGCACCCAGAGCGCAAAAGAAAAAAATTATATAAAAAAAACATGAATACTTTAAAAAAAACAGCAAATTGTAAAAAAAAAAAAAGGTTAGAAACTCGATATACAAAGGAATTAGCATTTAAAAAACCTATGAAATTCACTGAAAAAACCATAGGTTTCACACCAGTTATAGTTAGGAATTAGCATTTAAAAAACCTATTAAATTCACTGAAAAAACCATAGGTTTCACACCAGTTATAGTTAGCTGGAAATTTTACTGATATAAAACCATTGAAATTCCCACGTTATAGTTAGATGGACTCACTATAACTTGCGCGTGCAATGCACTGCTGATGATGTCTTATTAAGCCAGTTAACCAATCAATTTTTAAAAACCATCCATTTAGACACTTATTTAAACATTTATTCTTCCATCAACTTTTACATATACATATATAAAATATATTTATTTTTCAGAAAGACACACATTCACTGGATGGTGTCATCAGTGATGTCATGAGTGATGTCACTGACCATGTCATGAGTGATGTAATATGTGATGTCATCAGCAGTGCATTGCACGCGCAAGTTATAGTGAGTCCATCTAACTATAACGTGGGAATTTCAATGGTTTTATATCAGTAAAATTTCCAGCTAACTATAACTGGTGTGAAACCTATGGTTTTTTCAGTGAATTTAATAGGTTTTTTAAATGCTAATTCCTAACTATAACTGGTGTGAAACCTATGGTTTTTTCAGTGAATATATATATATGTGTGTATATATATATATATATATATATATATATATATATATATATATATATATATATATATATATATATATATATATATATATATATATATATATATATATATATATATATATATATGACAAGCAGTTTGCTGCCTTCAACTTCCTCAAGCACCAGCACGAACTCCACTTTCAGGTTGGCAGAAGATGTTTTTTTTATTCACCACGAACTGTCACAACGCGTTTCGGCTGACTTAGCAGCCTTGATCACATACATATATATCTATATCCATATCTATATATCTATCTATCTATCTATCTATCTATCTATCTATCTATCTATATATATATATATATATATATATATATATATATATATATATATATATATATATATATATATATATATATATATACATATATGCATATATATATGTATATATATGTATGTATCCACCACCACTCCCGCTTCTTGACAAGAAACGGGACCGACACATGCGTTTTGGAGGGGTCAGGAGATTTATTTCGCCACCAACTTGACAAGTAGGATTAAAAACACCTGGCAGACGCGTTTCGGCGTGTGTCTTATTCATTGCCAGCTCCGTGTTCTAAAACCATGTTGTTACAGTTTGGGACTTTAGCTAGTGTTCCTGATGTTCCCATTGGTGCCGATGCACCCAATCACAGGCCAAAGATTTCCTTTGCAAGCAGTGTTCGCTAAGCATGCTGGTGCATGTAGTCCCAGTGAGTCAGTTAGGGTCCCACAAAACCTGGTCACAGCCCCACCTTGTGAACTTCGATACAGTGATCCGTTCATGCATGTAGTCATGCCCCAGCCGTTGCTGGCACGTGAGTCTGCTTATCCACCGCCTCAGGGACCAAGGTTGCTCTCTCCTCGAACCAGGAACGGCGTCTTGGGCGAGGGGGCGCCGCTTGTTGCGCTTCCAACACATACATATGTATGTATATATATATATTTTTTTTTTCAGCAAAAGAGTCCTTGCAGCTCTTGACAAGCCACACAGCTCTCTCCCCCACCATCCGATTTGTAGCCTTGCTGCCTGTCACAAAACGAGCTCTCTTCTATTAATTGCCTGGTCCGACGCGTTTCAAGGCTGTTCCGCCCCTTCCTCATGAACTTGCAAAACGGAAAAGAACACTCACCATCACATGGTTTTTCACCCTTTTATTAGTGAAAAAAAACGCCAAACAGTGGGCGTGGCACAGTGGCTGCATAACCAGCAGCCTGCTGGTATCTGGAGTCCTTCGTAATGGTGAGTCAGTGATATGCCTTAAGTAGGCTCCGTTCCGTTGTAAGTATGCAAATGTACATTTCCTTAAGTAGGATTAAGAGTTCAGTTTGTGAGCTTCGGTCTCCTGGGGAAAGTGCGCTCTCATGTTAGGAAAAGTTTCCTTTCAAAAGCCCCTCCTGCAAGCTGCTTCGTGCAGTTGAATCCTGGAAGTGGTGCTCCTGCCCACGACCAAGGGAAGCCGTGCAAATATTGTTTTTCAGCAAAAGAGTCTTTGCAGCTCTTGACAAGGCACACAGCTCTCTCCCCCACCATCCGATTTGTAGCCTTGCTGCCTGTCACAAAACGAGCTCTCTTCTATTAATTGCCTGGTCCGACGCGTTTCAAGGCTGTTCTGCCCCTTCCTCATTAACTTGCACAACGGAAAAGAACACTCACCATCACATGGTTTTTCACCCTTTTATTAGTGAAAAAAACCGCCAAACAGTGGGCGTGGCACAGTGGTTGCATAACCAGCAGCCTGCTGGTATCTGGAGTCCTTCGTAATGGTGAGTCAGTGATATGCCTTAAGTAGGCTCCGTTCCGTTGTAAGTATGCAAATGCACATTTCCTTAAGTAGGATTAAGAGTTCAGTTTGTGAGCTTCGGTCTCCTGGGGAAAGTGCGCTATTGGAAGTGAGGGGGTTAAGTCGATCACACAAGATCCCATGGTTGACTGCAATTAAGTCTTTGTTGACTGATATGGGGATGAAGAACCTATGGGAACATCCACAAGCTGCGGAATTTCCATCAAAAAGGTCCTATAGAGCAGCATTCTGGGAATTGGTTAGAATGAAGAGATTCTCCTCCCATATCTGCCAGTCATTGTCGAGGGATTTCCTTGACATTAAGGATGAACCCCTTTTGGAAGGTTATTGGAATCTTATCACGAAGCCTCATGATCGCAAACTTTACCACCAGTTCAGGATAGGTAAATTACGCTTACAAAGGTTTACTATCAAATGGAACCCTGCTAGTAGTGATAAGTGCGTATTCTGCCAAGATCATATCTCAAACAGTGATCATTTTTTATTTGTTTGTCCTGCATACCATCATCCGAGGAGTATCTGGCTGAAACCAGTATGTTTGCCCATGAATACAAGATCGGCGATGGTTGCAAGGAGAATATTGAAATCTAACACGTCCAACCTCGCTGTAATTGGCGTAACAAAGTTTTTGAGCTGGGAGTGGGCCTTACGCAATAGAAATGAGGGGGCAAAGTAGCTGTGTAATGATCTAAGATGGGCCCTTGGAGATATGGGTTGGAGTTGGTAATGCAATACCTTACTTGAGAAGAGTACTCACCCCTTGTAAAATTAACTGATGTAGATGAGGGGCCAGATGTAGGAGCCCTAATACCGGTCGGAAACGGACGATTTCAGCATTTCCGACCGGTATTAGGGTTTTCAGATGTAGGGGGCTGAAAAATACAGAATCGGTATATTTACCGATTCGGTAAATATACTGATTCAGTAATTACAAATGTAGGTGGCACAGTTTACCGTGCCACAGGCCCTTAAGAGTCAGTGTTTTACCACACAATCCTATTGTATGGTAAAGTACCGAATTCAGGTGTGCATGCACATCTGTGCATGCACACCTGTGCAATGTGACACACAGACATGCCCTTAGGGCATGTATGTGTGCCACATTGCACACAAGCCTGTACTTGGGGTGCTAGTGGTTGTCAAAGTGACACCCCCTGCACCCTTGCAGGATTCGGTATTTACCGATTCTGTAAATACAGAATCAGTATTTTCCATTGATTCCTATGGGCTTCAAAGCCCATAGGAATCAATGGGAAATACCGATTCTGTATTTACAGAATCGGTAAATACCGAATTTTACAGATTCGGTAATTCAGATTTTAAAATTACCTACATCTGCCCCCTTCCCATGTACAGACTCTTAAATACTGAATCGGTAAAATTCGGTATTTAAGAGTCTGTAAATGGGAATTACCTACATCTAGTCCCAGGTCT
>NW_028254270.1:0-105422 GCF_964263255.1 Lissotriton vulgaris | reverse complement strand
AAATTCTGTTCAAAATCTATGAGAGTTGCTACAGGAAGCTTTTGACATCCTGATACCACTCAAAACCACACAACAGAACAAAAGAAAAAAAAGCGCCTTGGAGAAACATAGAAATAAAAGACATAAAACAACAAATTAGAAAGCTGCAACGTACCTGGCTCAAAACAAATGCCAAACAAGACAAAGTTCACCTACAGAAAATTAACAGATTATACAAGTCTGCTATCAAAAAAGCTAAGAAAAGGTACTATTCAGACAGAATTCAAAACGCTAAATGTGCAAATAAAGAATTCTACAAAATACTAAATGAATTTCGCAAACCAAATTGCCTAGAAGGAACTCATCCTGTTACTCAAGATTTCACAGACAACCTGGCAAATCATTACACGGATAAAACAGACACGTTGGACTCGTACTTAAAACAGAAACAAAGCACCAGCACTAACTCTTTTACAAAACAACAATCCAAGAATGCTCTAAACAAGCCTCTCCATTTCTTCCAACACATCTCACACGATGAATTTATGGACCTGGTCAAAGCAAGCAGGCCTGCCGGCAGCCCTCTGACCCCTGTCCGGAACACATATTTTCAAGACAATTCTTTTAAGAATCTCTGCTGCCACTCCAGTAAGAAGAATCATCAAATATTCCTTAACTACTAGAATGTTTCCAGAAGAACTCAAAAAGTAATACATACACCCTTTACTGAAGAAAACAAACTTGGACCCGCTGAACCCTGACAACTACAGACCCATTACAAATGGACCGTTGCTGGGCAAACTGATAGAAAGAGCAGCGTTCGCCCAGATGTCACAATTCATTGAAAAGAATGACATACTTTCAGACTTCCAAACAGGATTCCGTCCAGGAAGAGGCACTGAATCTGCCCTCCTTGCCATCTGGGATGACCTAAAGAATACATTTGACTGCAACGGGTTGCTGCGCTACTCCTCTTGGACCTCTCAGCTGCCTTTGACATGGTTGACCATGACACTCTGAAACAAAGACTCTACGAAGCCAGCATGGAGGTAAATGAATCGCGTCGTACCTTTGAAACACAACTAATTTCATCCATACCCCACCTTTCTCGTCCAAACCGTACTCTTTAAAAGGAGGGGTCCATCAAGGTTCTATCGTCTCGCCCATGCTTTTCAACATCTACATGAAGTCATTACCAGTACTCAACAATAAATTTCACCTTACGTGCTATAACTACGCAGATGACACGCAAATACTCCTTCAACTAGAATGCCCCAAAGACATTGGAAAATCACCAATTTTCAGCTGTCTCAGAGGATTGTATGGCATTACAATGCGGGCTTTTACCCCGCATGCCATTACTGACATTGAGAGGTATGGGGTCGCCCTGCTAAAGCCCGAATGAGACCTTCTTAGATATAAAATAATATGCTAGATAGGGTGCGCGAAATATAGGTGCTAGAGATTTCTATAGGTTTTGCATTATATCATGCTAGCACCTTTTGCTTACTATGGATTAGTGACTATGCTGCTGACTATGGTTTTTATAATCTGCATTTTGGTATTATACAAGATACTGCGTTTGAGAACTTTGCATTGAATAATAAATATTTCAAACTTGCACTTGTGTTCTTTGACTCTCAGTTTTGGTTTGAAATGATTATATAACGAAAGAGTGTTCATGTGTTCCACGACTCCTGAGGTATTCTAAAGATCATGTTCTGGTTTGTCTAATACATGTATCATTCCATAATGATCCATGAGACACTGTAGCTAGCTAGGTAACGAGATTTCTGACACTGAGATGAGTTTTGGATCATCCTAACTCACTGAGGTTCTAGATCTCTATGCACAGTTCTGTGGGAGAACGGAAACCCTGCTACATGGCGCCCAACATATTGGTTGGCCGTATTTCATGACACTCGAGTAGTTTATCATTCAAACCTTAACACCTGCATTCCCGTTTCCGGTAAACGGTGGTGTCGGATAAACCTACCTATTTTTGAAATAGGTCTTTTCAAGCTTGAATTCTTCTGTAAACGGTTTCTTTGAATTACTACCCAGTTGTGCTACAAACTGTTCTTTGTCTCTTTTCACTTCCTTTGCTACCATGGCCGTGGAAATTGCGCAGCATAGCCGCATCGCGGTTCGCGACCACTTGCGGACATACAATGTCCCTGTGGACGGCTTGGCTGTGGTTCTAGTGGTGAGTGCGGAACATGCGTACCCGTACGAATTATTCTATTCCTGGGTAACATTTCCGGCTGTGGACGCTAATTCGGGCGTCTTCCATTCATACACTGCCTCGGCAGTACCGGCGGCTTATGCTCCGTACAGGGCACTGGAAGTACCTATAGACGCTTGGCAGCACGGAGTTTGGTTTGGTGGCGCCCTACCCCATTCTTTGACCGCTACGAGGTTAGGTCCTTTGTCCATTCCGGGCACAAATTGGCCCGCCTTGGGTGGATTTACTCCTCATCCTAATCGCGCCACTTGTAACGTAGGTGACCTGAGGCGTCTTCATGAGGTCTCGGTTGGCGTGATTAGGGCGCTTGTTCATTACATTAGTCGTAATATTCAAGGCGCAGCCCCCGCAGGTGCGCAGCTTCGAGCAGAACAGGCTGGTTTGAAAATCAGTCCTGTCTTGGTGAATTCTGTTATGGGCAGAAAGCCAGATAGTACGGATGAATTTCCTTACTGGCTTGCCGAGAAATTCGACCAGTTAGAGGCTGTGTTTCCTAATACGACTCCGAGTGAAAAACACCGGATTCTTACGCTTAGTTTACCGAAGGAAATAGCCCCGGAACTTGCTGACTGTGAGACATGGGGTAAGACTTTTGCAGCGGTTTACTCGAGGTGCTTTGGCACACCGTCAGTTTCGAACCTGTCTGCGATCCTCAAACGTGTTCAGGATGATCACGGACCTGAGTCGGCGGTTGAGTTGGGTATGCGACTGAACGGTTCATTTGAGACAGTTTGCGGTATTATCCTTGCCAATGTAAAAGGGGATGCAGTGAACTTTCAGGTGGCCAATGGTCTGGCGTTAATACCCGATGCCGAGAAACCCCGTCAGCTGGCAAAAATTATTGTGGCGGCTTATAAAACGGTTGGCCGCAATTCTAGGGGTGCGAAGGTTTTTCTTGAAAAAGAAAAGAAGCAGCCCCAGGGGCAGTCTTCGGAAACAGGTGGACAGCCCAAGTCCAAAAAACAAACTTGGCCAAAAAAGCAGAATCAGGGTAAGCAACAGCAACAACAGACAAAGGTCTCTAGTCCGGCGCCTTCACAACCTGCGCAGTCTGAGCGAGTTTATGAATTGCGCGATCGCGCTACGATTAAATCGCCTGACAGATATCAGTCATCTGACCAACGCTCTCCTCGTTCCTTTCAGGACTCGTCGGCTACATCAACCGGTGGTGGAGGGGGCGGCAGGGGCAGGGGTGGTCAGCAAGGACGTGGCCAGCCCCGCACGCGAAGTGAAGGGGACCAGCGGGACGACTCTACACCAAAGAGACCGCAGTTTGCCAAGAAGAAAGTCGCTGCCTTAACGGCGCATCGATATGCCCCAGATAGTGAGAACGCGGCTTCGGAATCTGACGTGGGCTCTGACCTTGCTGGACAGCGCGGCGGAGATTACCATAGTGAGAGAGGCCCTCCGTCCACTGTTGAAGGTGACAGCGACTGACACTTATGTTGTAATCGAAACAGCTGATACACATGTTGCTCCCCCTGAGAGGCTTTTTGAAATTGTCCTGTTAATTGAAGGTGACATGCAGCGAACTGTAAAAGGGGTATTTTGGGAAAATCTTTCAGACACGTATGACATTTTGCTTTCGGAGGCTGACTGGCCCCCACCTTTTGTTCTTGCAGCTCCGCGAGGGGAGGAGGTGATCCTCCCCAGTTTCGCGCACACTGTATCTAGAGTGGAAGCGCTGCATTTTGCAGAGGAGTGGGCTCTGGCGCTTGCGCCGGCTGTGTACCGAAATCAGTGTGGCTGGGATAAATTGTCCCCTAGCCATGAGATTCCTTTACGGTCTCAGCCACAGCCACAACCCCAGTACCCCATACGACGTGAGGCTAAAGCTTCAGTCGCGGCTATCCTTGAACAATTGGAATATCAAGGTGTAATTGAAACGTGTGTGTCACCTATGAATAATCCCCTTTTTACTGTTAACAAGCCCGACGGCTCTTATCGTCTAGTTTTGGATTACCGGCATTTGAACTCGCATTGCCGTAACTGTGCGGTACAGAATACTCACGGCTCTGCCCTAGTGAATAGTCTTGAGCGTAAACGGTTCAAAACCACGCTTGACATTTCCAATGGTTTTTATGCACATAGATTAGATGGTCTAAGTTCCCAATGGACCAGTTTTACGTGCGGCGGCGTACAAAAAATGTTTAAACGACTCCCGATGGGATATAAGAATAGTCCTGGAGTGTTTTCCGCCCGCATTGTCTCTCTTTTGGAGCGATTCGATCCAGTTGCATGTTCGTATGTGGATGATATTTATCTCACAGACGACGAGCTTTGGGTGCATCTGTGTCGAGTAAACAGCATAATTTGTAACTTTGCAGACATGGGTTACAAGTTTAACTTTGCAAAAACACACATTGCGGAGTACACAGTGTTGTTTCTAGGTTATGAACTTAACCATGAAGGAAAGGGGTTAGCACCTCACTTCCTGGAGAAGTGTGCGCAGTTGCGCTCTCCGACAACGCTGAAAAAATTACAGTCTTTACTGGGTTTTTTGAATTTCGGGAGGACATACATTCCGGAATATGCCCAGCGTATCAAGCCTTTATATGCCTTGGTACAACCATCTTTTTCCAAATCATGCTGGCTGCCTGAGCATTCAGACATTCTGCAGTCTTTGCAGGCTGATTTGCTCACTTCTGACTACTTACAGACCCGTGATAACCAGACTAACCTGGTGATAAGAATAATCCCTGGGACGGTGGGTTTCACGTACTTGACTTTTAATGAGGGGGATACTGTACCTATTGCTTACAAGTCACACTTGTACACTTCGGCTGAACTGCGTTTTTCCACTGTGGAGAAAGTTTTAACGGCTGTGCAGATGGCAATTCTTAAAGAACGTGCCCTGTCGCAGGGAAAGCGCATGTTGGTTGTTACCCCGTGTCCTGCATTGGAGGCAGTCACGAAAGCCAGTGTACCAAATTCTAAAGCTTTGCACCCTCGGTGGATTCAGTGGGCTACATCCTTGACATCTCAGGATGTCACGTTTATTTTTGACGCCGCTTTACGGTCGCAGGAGTATTTACAGTATGAATTTGTTCATCCTGCTCCTTTAGCAATGCGGCCGTTGGAGGATTTCCATTGTATCATTTACACGGATGGTTCGGCGCAGGTTGCGCATGGCTCTAAACATCCCTACGTTTCCGCTTGCGCCATTGTGGTCGGTGCAATGGTGAACGATGAGTTCAAATCCAGTGTCGTGCACACGCAGACGCTTGGAGACTGCACCGCTCAATTAGCAGAGCTCCGTGCTCTTATGCTCGCATTGGAGTACGCAGATCCTAGTGTGACGACTTTAATCGTAAGTGATTCTTACTACTGTGTCCAGTCTTACAATGAGAACTTGTTCTTTTGGATTCAGAATGATTTTCGTGATTCCAAAGGTAGTTCAATAAAACATAAAAGGATCTGGGTCCGAGTGGCGGAACTTAAAGAGAAACTGCCACTCGTGTTTGTGATTCATACTCTCGGCCACCAGCGCGTGGGAGTCCACGCTGTTGGCAATTCGCTTGCTGATGAGGCAGCGAAGTCTGCGGTATCAAAATACTTAGTTGCAGCGGTCACGAGGTCCAAGAGCAAAATAGATGACGACATCTTGGCGGCTGTTGCTGCCACGGCGAAGGGAGGTAAATATCCTGCGGGGTTCCCTTCGAAGTACACATACCACTTAAGTCCCGATAAGGTTCCTTATGTGAAAATTCCTGAAGTTGGAGAGCGTCTGGTTCCCAACTCGGATCCCAGAGCTTCTCTGATTACAGCGGCTCATGAAGGTGTGGCGTCTGCGCATGCGGGCGTCTCAGCCACTGTATCACAGCTACAACAGAGGTTCTGGTGGCGGGGACTGTACAAACAGACACGCGATTATGTCCTTATGTGTGACATTTGTCAGCAGATTAAGCCTTCTACTGCTGCGCGTCCGCCTCAGTCACAGTTGTACATCTCTAATAAACCGCTTGGTTGTGTTTATTTGGATCACTGCGGTCCTTTTTCTTCTGATACTGCGTATAAATACATCTTAGTAGCAGTTGACTCATGCACACGCTTTGTATGGGTATGGCCGCATCGAAGCGCTGATTCGCGAACTGTCATTAAGGATTTGCGTGTCTTTGTGGGAATCTTTGCTTGTGGTACTTTCCATTCGGACCAGGGTCCGGCTTTCGCCTCTAAGGCGTATAAGGATGCTATGGTTTCGTTGGGAGTACAGGTGAAGTTTTCAAGTCCCTACAGGCCTGAGGGCAATTCTGTAGTAGAGAGAATGAACCGCGACTTAAAGCAATCTTTGACAGCACGTGTTATAGGCACTGGTAGAAACTGGCTGACCCACCTCTATGGCGTGCAGCGTGCGCTTAATAATCTCCCTAGAAGGTCTCTGGGTGGGCGGACCCCATACGAAATGCTCTTTGGTATCAAGATGTACGTCCCTGACCTTGATGGTGCAGACTGCCAGGCCCAGGCCGCGGCCTTTGACGTAGATGAACATTGCAATGTTTTACAGGATCTACAAAAGACCAGAGACAGTCTTGCAAAGGAACACTTGCCCTCCACGTCGGATGATGCGTTGCAGATCCCGGTAGTTGGCTGGCTACCCCAAGTTGGAGAACTGGTTCGAGAGAAGATCGATAACAAGAAAGAGTTTGGTCCCTCATTTAGAACGCCGGTTCGAGTCCTTGGAGTGAAGGGCACAAGAACAGTCATTTTACCACCACTTCCAGGTCGTAAAGAAAACAGATTTATTTCTATTGACAATGTCAAGATACACAGGGTGGCCGATTCTTCATAGTATGACACCGGCTACATCCTGTCCTTCCATGGTGAGGAACTCTGTGCTGGCTATTACATCTGGTGCAGATCAGGAGGTGTCCCTCGAGATGCCTGCTATATCCAATCCTTTATTGAATACAATTCCTCTTGCTAACATTGATGAGCGGACATATGCAGATCCTGCTGATTTATCTATGTCTGATCTAAATGCTCGATTGGCTAACCAGTCCAGATTCTCTTTTGACTCTGTTTCGGAACTTTCAAAGAAACCATCGACTATTGCAAAATATGCCACGTTATTTAAAAAACATTTTTTAATTCCACCTTGGACCTACGTTTGGCTGATACTATTTTCATTTTATCTTTTTATGTCAATTGGTTTTGTGTTTTATTTTTTCCGCTTGATTGATGGCCATTATGTGAAAGAAAGAACAGGAATTCGGTACCTTAATGGAACATTGGCCCCTCTATCCTCCTCACATTCAGCACACAGGCTACGGAGAGACTTGAAAACAGTAGAAATTACTGCTTGGCCTGTCCTTGATGGGATTGTGTGGGATGCGGTTAGGTTTCAGATACATGGCCCCACAGAAGTTATTAATGTTCCTAATGTGCTTAGAGTAAACATGGGAGATGTGGTTAAACAAAATATTCATTCTGATGACTGGGATCTTCAGGCCGTAGAAGCATTGTTCTCTGATTTAAAATATTATTCGGCCTTTGATGCTGAGGATTTGTACTTAGATTCTGTCAATTATGGTGATTTGTTTTGTTATCAACATTATGGAAATCATTTCTTACACAAGACAAGTTCCAGGAGGGTTCCTGTGAATTACACTCAGTGGGAACATTGCCCTGCTCCTTTACAGGGGAGCTCAAGTACGTTTCTGGGAAAATATTCTTATTTTACAGATTTTAATCAATCAAATCCTGAGTCGTTTTATTTTAAAGTAAACCAGAAATTCATGCCCAAAGTCAGACTGACTGATACAAAACTGCTGTATTCAAAGTCCTTTCTAGAAAGGTTATCTGTAGATGGCTATGGGTTATGGAAGGATACTATTGACCTTAAATCGGTTTGGGGTACCAAAGATTGGCAGGTACAAGGCACTGAGGCTTTGCATCGTGCATGTCTCATCCCGAATCACATGTTGTTTTTAAATTCAACTATTTCCCAAACAACATGTTTTGGATTGGCTACATCTAAAAAATTAAATAACCCTACTATCCCTGATTTGCAAGAATATTCAGGTTGGAGTAATTTCACTACATTATCCATTAATGAGATACAAGCACTTTTGCAGAACTCCTCCTTTAATGTTTCCGATTTTGATCCGGAAGGGTGGCTCTTGTGGCAAAGAAGCTCTGATGCTTGCCAACGTCGTTTTTTGGGGTTATCTGAAGGTTTTACACACATCAGGCCAGATCCCAGATTTGAAACAGATCACACTGTTACTACTTATTCAGTAGGCAAATTGTGTCAGAACTGGTTGCAACATTCCACCTTGGCTGCAGTTAAACTGCATCTGTCCCAGTTGAATGAAAATATAGACCTTAATGATTTTATAAAAGGCCCAGCTAGGGGTAGATCTAAACGCTTTCTTTATGCTATATACAATGAGATTTGGAAATTTTCACAAGTTGAGGCAGCAAAACGCCTGAGAGCTATTGATCAAGCAAATTTGGAAAAAGTGCTTGCAGTGGTCGATAACAGTATTAACAGGCTTTCTTCCAGAATTTATACATTGGATAATGTTGTTTCTTCTGTTGTTGATATTGTACATGATGAAGTGTCCACGTTATACCATGGTCAAAATCAATTGCGTTCTGTAATGCAGTTTGCATGGACGCTACAGACTCTTAA
The DNA here is from genome assembly GCF_964263255.1 of Lissotriton vulgaris. NCBI lineage: Eukaryota > Metazoa > Chordata > Amphibia > Caudata > Salamandridae > Lissotriton > Lissotriton vulgaris. Next base: position 96,564 of record NW_028254270.1, on the reverse strand, counting down.
GGCTGGTCGAGTTCCCTGGACCTCATTGAACGTTTCATCCCTTTTTGCTCCTTTTAATCTTACTGAGAAACAGCGCATGCTTTCAATGCGTGATGCTTCATTTTCTATGCTACATATTGAAAAGCTAGAGTCCTTGCCTTTCTCTGTTGCTGAAACCACTACTGCCACATGGCTTATTCATGGATTAATTACATTACCATTCCCTTTATATAAATTTACTAATTGTATGTGTTATATTGCTATAGGACGATATGAACCGCTAGGCAATGCATTCCTACATGAGGCATGGTCGTTACCATACACGTACAGATGTCTGAAAGATGGAAAAGAGGTTAATCTTAATGGTGAGGAATGCACACAGTCACCTGACCATTCATTAATATGCAGACACATTCAGTTACACGGTTCTTGTAATCAGGACCGCCCAAATTTAGCATGTGTTTTAAAAGGCACGCCAGTTCCAGCAGTAGTGCCCACATTTACATTATTAGCTAATGGTAGTTATTTGCTTTTGAACAACGAATTATGTTGTGGTTTATTAATTGGTGTGGCTTATATAGTTACTGTATCAGAGCGTGTAGTGTGCTGCAAGAACGTGCTATACCCACCCACGCATGGCTCCTCAGATGTCTCCATCTGGCCACGGATCCCAACCTTGGAAGCGAAATTCAATGGTTTAAGCAGAATAAGGGCCCTTTTGTCTCAAAAACAAGTGACCCTGAGTTCGGCCCGGGAAACTTATGTCCTTCACATAGCTAACACCCGCACAGAGGTGCAGGCGCTTTTAAACACTGATTTGCCATTTCATTTCTGCGAGCTAATACACCAGGTTTTTAATGCTTCTTCAACGACTGGCCTTGCACATTTTTTTAAACTAGTAAGCAGTGGCCTCGTGACTACGTTTGAAAAAGTTTTTGGTATCATTCCCACGTTTTTCCACACTATTTTTTCGAGTTTGTTTGGTGGAATACCTGTTTTGCTGGCTGTGGCCGCGGGCTTTCTGTTGGTGTTTTTCTTCATAAAACATGGATGCCCATCCTGCGCAGGACGCCGTTCAACGCCTCCTGACCCTGTGTCGTAATCGGATGCTCAATTACTATGGAACATTGCCGCTTGCAGCATTAAGCACGGCCTATAGATTGTCATTTCGGTTCACCGACTTCACGTGTGTCCAACCTGTGTTTCACTGCCTGAGCTGCGAGTTCGATTGGGCCATTGATTTATGCCTATGCTTGAGGAGTGCTCCTGACGTCGATTTTGATCAGCTAATGCGTCCCGTGGTGGCTCACGAGCTGATCTGTTCTGGCGAGAGAGTTATGGCCTTGGCAGCGATAAATGGAGTTCTGGGCCAATGGGAGATCTCTGCAGCGGCGAATGCCTTTCTGACACACAGCGATCTGGTGAACCCACCGAGTTGTCCTCTGACGTTGCAGGAGGATCCGATGCTGGAGGAGCACGTATGTTCTTTCCCATTGCTAAATTGGATGGCTGAACTATTTTCGGATGATGGCAGTGATTTCATACTGGAGGCTGTTGCAACTTTCTTTGCATATACTTTCCAATCGTGAGATGCCTGGAAGGAATGCGTTGTTGCGAAATATAACTTTCCCCTCGCTGAATTGGAGGGATGGACTATGTTCTGCTGATGGAGAGTTCACTCACGTGATGTCGCTGGAGATGATGTCTAGGTGGCACATGACTTTGGATATCGGATAAGTGCCTTGGTTTTTTCTCTTACAAACATTTGAAAGGATGCGACCTGGTCATACATTTCATAATTTTTGGACCTGGCGGAAGACTTTTGGTTCAAGACTTTTATTATTCTTTTTAGATTTGAGGCCACTGTAGGCATTCATACATATTCATTCGTACATATTCATTCATACATATTCATTCATACATATTCATTCATACATATTTTTAGCTTATTTTAGCTCAAAATTATTGAATTTTGCTTTCAATTTTTGTATCTGATTTAGTATTGCCTTTTCCCTTATGATTGGCGGTGCTCGGACCAATGGGGGGGTGTCATATGGATACTTCATTACATATATTGCGTTAAGTTAGCATGAGTGTATTACATGTTTAAACAGCCGTTTTGCCTTCGGCTTCAGTTTTGCACACGACACGTACTTGTTGTTGTAGCTTTCACCCTAGAAGCGGTGAGGTGTTTTATTTGAGAATAATATGTTATTCCTATGCTATCAGCTTTGCCTCGTACACTTGGTACAACTGTCTGCACACTGAGAGCTGCACACTCTAAGATTAACCTAACACAAGGTTGCTGGGAAGTCTGATCCTCGCACCACATTAGACATTAGACATAACACAAATAATGTTGATGCCAACATTTTGGGCTCTACGCGGGTTTAAGATAGAGTTACACGGAATGAACGCAGACACTTGGTGCTGCGCATGGAGAGAGCTGGTAGCTGCTGATGTGAACTGCTCATACTGACATTGAGAGGTATGGGGTCGCCCTGCTAAAGCCCGAATGAGACCTTCTTAGATATAAAATAATATGCTAGATAGGGTGCGCGAAATATAGGTGCTAGAGATTTCTATAGGTTTTGCATTATATCATGCTAGCACCTTTTGCTTACTATGGATTAGTGACTATGCTGCTGACTATGGTTTTTATAATCTGCATTTTGGTATTATACAAGATACTGCGTTTGAGAACTTTGCATTGAATAATAAATATTTCAAACTTGCACTTGTGTTCTTTGACTCTCAGTTTTGGTTTGAAATGATTATATAACGAAAGAGTGTTCATGTGTTCCACGACTCCTGAGGTATTCTAAAGATCATGTTCTGGTTTGTCTAATACATGTATCATTCCATAATGATCCATGAGACACTGTAGCTAGCTAGGTAACGAGATTTCTGACACTGAGATGAGTTTTGGATCATCCTAACTCACTGAGGTTCTAGATCTCTATGCACAGTTCTGTGGGAGAACGGAAACCCTGCTACACTCAACAATAAATTTCACCTTACGTGCTATAACTACGCAGATGACACGCAAATACTCCTTCAACTAGAATGCCCCAAAGACATTGGAAAATCACCAATTTTCAGCTGTCTCAGAGGATTGTATGGCATTACAATGCGGGCTTTTACCCCGCATGCCATTACAACGCGGGATTACAACGAAAGACGTTACAACGACTTTTGCTGGAGGGCGCTGGATAGTGGACTAGTTTAATTTTTCCAACTCCAGCCCACGTTGACAGTAGGGAAGGTGTTGGATAGAAAATTAAACTATTCCCTATACAACACCGCCCTCCAGCGAAATTCATTGTAACGACTTTCATTGTAATTCCTGCATTGTAATGGCAGTGCGGGGTAATCCCCGCGTTGTCATGGCTGTTCCCCGTCTCAGATCAGTGGATGACCTGGAGCCATCTCAAATTGAATGCTTCAAACACTGAAATACTCACCTGTGGCGATTGGAAACATTACAACTCGCTTGCCGCATGGCCTGATGAACTGGGATCACTGCCTAAAGTATCGAAGGAAGTAAGCAACCTCGGAATGACCAAGGACTCCAAGCTGTTGATTAATGCCCAAGTGGAAAAACTAGCAAGATCAAGCTCTGATACTATAAAAACGCTGCAACAAATTTTCCCTCATTTGGGATTTCCACACAAGGTCCAAGCTACCGTCTCCCTTGTTCTGTCCAAACTCGATTACGCCAATAGCCTCTACCACGGATCACCTTTAACGACCATGAAAAGACTACAACGGATTCAGAACTTGGCTGCCAGACTACTCTTGCATATCAAACAACGTGACCACATCTCCATTGCCTTGAAAGCTCTGCATTGGTTACCGGTTGCCAGAAGATCCACGTTCAAGCTGCTTTGTATCACCCACAAAGCAATATATGGAATGGGACCAATCTTCATCAGGAATAAAATCACCAAACACATTCAACAAAGGAACCTCCGCTCTAAAGGAGCATCTCGCCACAAAATCCCACCATACAAGAAAAAAACCATGGGTGGCACATCCTTCTCTGTTCAAGCAGTCAAACTATGGAACTCTTTACCCCCCAACATAAGGTCCACCGACAACCACCTTATCTTCAGAAAACTACTCAAGATTTGTCTCTTCCCCACATAATGTTAATGTTAATGTTAATGTTCAAAAGTATTTATTGAGCGCGCTGCCACCGGTTGGTTTTCTGGCGTTAGGGTAGACAGAGAACAAATCCTGAAGGCGAGAGGGAAAAGGCGATCAGTGATACGCTTGTTTAAAAAGCCATGTTTTTAAGGCTTTCCTAAAAGACATGAAATCCGGGATCATCTGATCTCAAAGGGGAAGGAGTTCCAAAGGCGAGATGCAAGAACAGCAAATCTGCAGCCACCAGAGCGTTTGCGTTTGAAGGCAGGTGTCTGGAGGAAGGCTTGATGCGCAGAGCGCAGATTGCGGGAGGGGGTGTACCTGGTGAGGAGATTGTCTATGAATTTAGGGCTTTTGCAGTGGAGAGATTTAAAGATCATGCAACCAGTTTTAAACGAGCAACGTAGGGCCAGGGGGAGCCAGTGGAGGTCCCTAAGCAGAGGAGAGGCTGAGTGCCATCGCGGTTGCACATTGATTAACCTGGCTGCATAATTCTGGACCATATGGAGGCGCTTTAAGAGATAGAGGGGTAGGCCTAGGTATATGGAATTTGCATAATCCAGGTGTGACAAGACCGTGGTAATCACCACCTGGGTCATGGCTGCAGGAGTGAAGAAGCATCGCACCTTCCGGATTTTCCTGACCTGGAAGAAACACTTGGAGACCACTTGACCCACTTAAGTTTTTAAGGAGAGGTCGCTGTTCAAGGTCACTCCAAGTGTCTTAGCGGCAGGGGTAGGGGTAGTGGCTTTGCCCATATCGGATGGCCAGTAGTGAGGGCCCCAGAATTTGGCACTGTCCCCTGTAAGCACCAGCTCGGTTTTTCCAGGGTTTAATGAACCGCATGGTAGACTGGAAATGAGAAATGGAGAGTGTGGAGTTGTCGACCGTAAAGAGCAATTGCAGGTCATCTGAGTAATTCAATACAGACACCTGCATGTCTCTTAAGGCCTGGATTAGAGGGAGAATGTAGATGTTAAATAGGTCGGGTGACAGTGATGAGCCCTGAGGGACTCCACAGGTAATGGACCGTTTAGGGCCAACCAGGGTACCAAGACGGACCGACTGGGAACCATTGTCCAAAAAGGACTTCAGCCAGTCTGCCGCTAGGCCCCTAATGCCAGCCTGGTTGACGCGGTCGATCAGTATATCATGGTCGACCGTGTCAAAAGCGTCCGACAGATCTAGGAGCACCAGGGCCTGAGGGGAGTGTCTGTCAGCGCAGTCACGGAGCGAGTCGAGGACCGCAACTACCACTGCCTCTGTTGAGTGGGCAGGGCGAAAACCTGCCTGGTGGGAATCTAGACAGTTTGAGCTCTTCAAAAAGTTGGACAGATGTTTCGCGACATGGGCTTCTAAAACTTTAGCCAAAAAAGGGAGCAAGGAAATTGGCCGGTAGTTTGCCATGCAGGAGGGGTCCGCCCCAGGTTTCTTCAGAAGTGGAATGACTGTTGCCTCCTTGAATACAAGGGGTACTAGGCCGAAAGTGAGGGAAGTGTTCAGTAAGGTAAGGGCCGGCGTAGGGACGGAGGACAAACAATCTTTGAGAATGTAGGGGGGGCATTTATCAGAGGGTGCCCCGGACTTAACTCTTGTCAACAACGCTAAGAATTGCTCAGGGGTCATGGTAGGAAACGTGTTTAGTGTAACCTCGATGGTGGGGGAATGGTGAACAGAGGGGGTAACGCTAGAGGAACTGGGAATGCTCGCTTTGATGTCCACAGTTTTATCAATGAAATATGTATTGAGGGCATCACAGAAGGTCTGGGTTAGAGCCACCTTGGGGCGTACGCTGTCTAAGTCAGTCAGTTCATTTAATATTGAGAAGGTATCCTTGGGTTTGTCGATTGAGTTTAGAATACGGGAGGAAAAATAGGCAGATTTAGCGACCAGAATGGCCTTTATGTATTCCTTCCTTGATGAACTCAGGTTTTAGGTCAGGGGAATAACAGCGGCGCCACTTTCGCTCAAGTTGGCGCAGATAGTTTTTTTGCTTTTAGGTCTTGGGAGAACCAGCGCTGAGCGTCAGCTCGCCGGGCCAGTTTAATGTCTTTGAAGGGTGCGGGAATGTCGCTAGCATTTTGGAGCCAGTCCGCTAGGTTGGACTCGGCAGAATTAATATCAGAGTGTGGGAGAGGAATCGTATTGTTTAGTGTTTTTATGAAATCTGGTTTGTCAAGTGTTTTCCATTTCCTTGCCCTGCAGCAAGTTAGCTCAGTGGATGATTTGATCGCAGACCAAGTAAGTTCGAATTTGAAAAGAAAATGGTCTGACCAGAGGCAGGGAATGGTGAGTGGGGATGTGTTGAGTGGAAAGTTGGACCAGATGTGATCTAGAATGTGACCTTTACAATGGGTAGGCAAGAGAACTTGTTGGGAGAGGTTCAGGTTTGTGAGGAGCTCAGTGAGCTCACAGGATTGAGGACCTTCCGAGGGGTCATTGAACCAGTAATTAAAATCACCTGCCAAAAGGATCTGAGAGTGTTCCATGGCTAAGTTGGCGATTTGTTCACTAAACAAAAAAGGAAGGATGGCATTGATTTAGGAGGTCTGTACAGAAGTACGCACAACATAGTAGTGTTAGGGGTTTCGAACTTTAAGACAAGATTGTCAATGTCTGGTAAGTTGATAGAGGTATGAGTGGTAGTTTTTAAGGAAGAGTGGATGATTGCTGCCACCCCCCACCAGACCTGCCATCAGCATGATCTGCATGAATGATGTAATAGTTTCGGGGAAGTACAGCTAAAATATCTGGGGCAGAGTCTGGAGTCAGCCAGGTCTCCGTTAATAAAAGGACATCAGGGTGCTCTGTAATCAAAAAGAGGAAGATATCCTGTTGATGTTTGACAAGAGAGCGGGTATTTAAGTAGAAGAAGGTCAGGGAGTGAGGTTGGGGAGTAGGCTTGGGCCGAATGAGGCGGGCATTGTACACAAACACAAACAGAAATTTACAGCATATCCTTCTGTATACAAGCATTTGTTTTCACTATAGATATGTACCTATCTTTGTGTGTTACTTTGTATATACATGTAAAATAATTATGTTGTTGAGAGAAAAAAAAATAATAATAATAAATAAATAAAAAAAAATGTGGTCTACATGTACATACTTCCATTGTGCATCTATGTACCTTCTGTGTACTTGGATCTGTGTGTCTGTTACTTTTCTCCTGAAAAAGTGTATCCAATGCACTACCCTATTTCTCATCCTGTGCCTCTATCAATATCTTTAATCTACATATACTTACCTCAATTATGGATCTATATACTTTCCATGTAATAATGAATCTATATATTTATCACTTTCTTCTAATTTAGCATTTCCAATGCACTACCCTATTTCTCAGCCTATACTTCGCTCAATATATCTTCTAGCCCAACCTACTGACTCATCTCAAACGTCTTCTACTACTCCTTCCAATGCACCACCATATCTCTCATCCTATACATCTATCAATATATCCTCTACATCCACTTTATCCTTTATCCCAAACCCCATACCACTACTATTATCGCCAAAATAACCCTTTCTAGACTCTCTCCTACTCTAGCCTTCCTTGCATCATCTGACACCTCTTTTACTACACCGATCCCCTAAAACAAACCTTTCTAAACTCTTCCCTCTGAGTCCTCCCCTCCAAAACTCCTTTTTACTCATTCAAAAGCCTCCTCCTACTGCTAAGATTTAAAAAAAAAATCTTCACTCTTTTATCCCTCCACTATCCTTTTCAATCGAAATAAACAGACTAACATGTTTACTTCTCAAATTCCATATTAAACTATACTAATATACTACCCAAATAACTGAATAACGTCCACTACTCAAATTACTTCATATTTTTTTTACTATACTAATTTTCAACAGTAATCCTTTATGGGTTCCGGAGTGGTGTGCTACTCGCCAGAAAAGAACTTTAACACCCATCAGGGGCAACAAGTGCTATATGAATGCAAATCTTTCTTCCTCTTTTATCCCTCCGCTATCCGTCTCACTCCAAGTAACTGTCTAATATCCACCACTGAAATTACTTCATATTTCACCACATTAATTCACCACTAATCCTTTGTAGGCTTCCTGAATAGCGTGTGTCAACAAGCGCTATTTAAATGCAAACATTTGTCCTCCTCTATCCTTCTGCTATCATTCCAAATCCAATTAACTGGCTAACCTATCCACCACTTGAAATGAACTTGCATGCTTCACTATACTAATTCAACACTAATTCTCTATGGGTCCCGGAGTAGCGTGCTACTCGCCGAAAAAGCGCTTTGACGCCTCATCGTGGGTAGTAAGCGCTATATAAATGCAATTACAATACAATGCAATACAATAGTACATACCAGGAGACAGTACTGAGTGACACATTAGACACTGGGAGTGAACGTCAAGTGACATCCCAGACACCAAGAGCCAATACTGTGAGACATCTGTGAGAAACTGGCCTGGTATATGATGTCCACTAATGTAAGTGGGCACCTTGCATCAGTCGAGGTAAACTTCCGGGGATTTAAGAGGTCAAAAATATCCTTAGAAAGCTCTCCAAGTGGTAGCTGTGGAGAGCAGCCTTCAGTCTAAGTCCAGAAGGAGTGTAAATAAAGTCTTACCAGAATGCAATCTTATGTTATAGATTAAGTGAAAAAGAACCACACACGTTATTTATAATAATATGTATTTAACCCACGAAAAATCCTGTGAACGACACTGACAGAAGACCAATCTGTATTACTACCTATAATGTGGCTTCAGACAAAGTGATCAACATTGTGAGAAAACACTGGAGAACACTGAACTGTGGGGGTCTCAACCTGACCCAACCAATGTTCAGCCATCGTAAAGGAAAGAACCTGAAAGACCTACTGGTGCCTACATGTGCCCAAAAGGAGACAGTGGGCCCTGTGCGGTTGTTGCACTCATTACCGACAGGGCATTATCCTTGTACAAACTGCAGTGTGTGTCATCTGACAACGGCAACAAAACAAGTGATTTGCAACAATGGGATCACCTGGGACCTAAGGGCCTTCTCTAACTGTAATACGACAGACGTGGTTCTACATGATCACCTGCACGTGTAATTTACACTACATCGGAATGACTACCAGAAAGGTCAGCACACGTATGATTGAACATCGCAGCAGTTTCAGGTGTAAACATTCTAACACCAAGATGACCACACAATTCTTGGAGAAGGGACACACTACCAATGATATGCGTTGGGTGGTCCTTGAAACATTGCAACCACATCCTGATATTGAAAGGAAATTACTAGAGAAAGAACAGCGTTGGGTTTTCAAACTCCGATCACACATTGGGGGCCTGAATGATGACATCCCGTGGGGCCAATTCACATAGTCCGGCCACTACACACGTCCTTCTGACAAGGGAATATGGTCCGGCAAAGACAATAGGCATGGTTAATCTTGCATATAACATAGTATGGGCACAGAGTTAAAACTGACCGAATTATTGGACCTATCAGCAGAAGCACATAGCCCTTATCCTACTTGCATTTCCAAACAGCAGACCGTGTACACATACCGGTCTGCATTGCTGTTTAAACAAACACACACAGCAGCTCTTGTATGGGGAGCTCCACAAACAGTGTTAACTTACACACTAAACCTGCCAAAAGTGTGATACACAGCAAATCAAATAAATAAATAAAAAAACATCAGTGGTTGGGCTACTTGGTTTCTGAATGCACAGAGGTGGTTTTGATAACCAGCGCCGTATGTCCTTTAAAATCGACCAACCCATTTTTTCTGGTTTCTATTGGAAAATAACAACCTCGATATGATTCTCACTGAGCAGCACCCCATGAAAGACGTTCACATTATGAGTCAGGGGCGTGGCAACGTCTTTTGCAAGTTATATAAAAATCAGCAATATGATGATGACTTTTTTCTCTCAGTTTTACTAAGTACCCAAATTGTTTACGTTGAAAAAATTGCAGAAAACCCACACTAAATTGGATTTTAAATAGTTTTAGGAACAATAAATACACCTAAGATGGCCGCCGTCAAGGACGCGACCTGGACCTGCAGCGTCCTACTCTTTTACGCCGCAAACGCGGAAGTGAAGAAACGCGAGCATGGTTAAATACACTCAATCAATCAATCAAGCATTTATATAGCGCACTACTCACCCGGAGGGTCACAAGGCACTTGGGGAGGGGGGTCCGCTACTGCTCGAACAGCAAGGTCTTGAGCTGCTTCCTGAAGGCGAGGTGGTCTTGGGTCAGGCGGAGGTGGGTCGGGAGGGAGTTACAAGTCTTGGCGGCCAGGTAGGAGAAGGATCTTCCTCCCGTTGTGGCTCTTCGGATGCGGGGGACGGCGGCGAGGGCATGGCTGGTCGATCGAAGCTGGCGGGCGGGAGTGTAGAAGTTGAGGCGGTGTGAGAAGTTGGCCTGATAGGTAGTGTTTCCAATTCTGGAACCACTGGTTATCAGTCCAAACAAACCCCAAAGATGTCAGGTTGTAAGTCAACCTTGTAGACAAGCTATCCTAGTGGTAGCATGGACTAAGCAGCCTTAAAGGCTTAACTTAAGAGGTCGTGTTAAGCGAGCTGTTTTACCACATACAATCCTGTAATCAAATGAAAGGACACCACACAAGTATATATTATAAAAATATATGTATTTATTTCTAAATTACTCCCCAGTACTCTTTATGAGGAAAGGGGCACAAGCGTTAAATCAAAAGCACTGTTAAACATACAAAGTTGGCACAATTATGGCTGAGGGCGGGGGGCCACTCAGACCATATACTAAAAAAATGGTATAAGTAACACTTATCGAACAATGGTTAGGCCTAGGGCCTAGAGATTCGCTGGGAGCAGTCAGGACAAGCAATGAAGAAGTCGGGAGTAGCCCACAGGAGACGGGTGCAGCACGGAAAGTGCGGCGCGCACCAATGCACTGTCAATGGTGCGTAAAAGTTAGTTAAAGTGAATTTAAAGATACTTCCGCTGAACCTAGGAACACAAAACTTTAGACACAGACCCTAGAGGTGTGTACCAGTGTATGGACACCGGCGTTGCAAAGTTACCTCACCCACAGGCCGTGGGTGCACAGGGTCGAAGTGGCGTCGGGTTCTGTCACGCAGGTTCTTGGTGCTTGAAGCTGTTGCAGCTGCAGGCGCTGTGAAGCAGAAGTGTCCGGTGCGATCCAAGGGTGGATCGAAGTAGAAAAGTACCTGAAAGCAGAGGGGACAGAGTCTGGGTCACTCAGCAGTGACCAGGGTGGAACCAGGACGGAACCAGGCAATGTCGGGCGCAATCAGGCGGTTGTCGATAGGCTTCTCTCCGCTGTCACGTGGGCTCTGGGGCATCTGCGACGTCCAGGAGCAGGTCACGATCTGTCCCACGTAGGCTCTCGCCGTCAGCACCGTCGGCTTCAAGATTGCAGCAAACAGCACTTGGCAAAAGCAATCCACGCAGAACCGGGAGATTGCTTATCACTCGAACCAGGAGGGTCAGAGTGGGTGCTCCTTTTCACAGGAGCTGGTGCAGATCTGGAGCAACCAGAAAAGCAAGTCGGATTTCAAGTTTCGTCGGCACAGGGGCCACAAGCCAGCTGGCAAGTGACCGGGCCAACGCGTCGAGCGCACACAAGCAGAAGGGCCCCACGCAGCACTCGTCGAGTGTGGAGGGGTGAGCTTTGGTGCAAGTGGAGCTCGGGGCTGGGGCTTCTCAAACCCCGGTGCACAGCTTCGAGGGTCACTCGTGGGCTGCGCGGTCAGCGTCTCGTGGCCTTTTCAAGATGGCGTGCCCCACGCTTCCGGTCGCCTCCACGGGTCTCAGCTCTGCAGGGACTGTGGATCGGGCAGGTAGATGGCAGGCAAGCTTGATCTCGTCGATCTCTGTCGCTCGAGTTCCGGCGGGAACTGCAACAAAGCAAGGGTCGAGGGCTGGATGGTGCCTGTTTGCACAGGGTGGTCACTCCTTGACCACAAGGGAGATTCTTCAGTCTTCTCACGTCGTGTAGAAAGTCGAAGGGTCCAGATTTCGTTTCTTATGTTTCTTCAGGATGATCTGAGTTGCATTGGCACTGCTCCCCCTCTTATTCCAATCTGAGGGGTGGATCTCCTGCTAGGTCCCTCCCCTATGGGTGGGACCAGGAAGGGGGGTGGTTACACCCCCTTTCCTTTGTCCAGGTCTCACTGGAGCTGGGGCTGGGCTGCCCCAGAACCGGTTTGACCGGATTATGCAAGGGGAAGCCTTGTGCTCCCCAGGCACTGTCTGGTTTCTTTCAAACCTCCCTGCTACAATCCACTATCTCCTGTCTGGGGTGGTGTCACACCTCCCTGTGACAGGAAATCCCTTGTCCAGGCCTCCTCTGCTGAGTTTCGGTCAGCAGCAGGAGGTCAGACATGTGTCTGTGGCAGAAGCATCCATTTTGTGGATCTGAGGCTCTTTTAAAAATCAACCGCATTTTAGCAAAAGTAACATGTCGTCCCCTCTAGAGGGGTGGAATGCTACCCCCGTCGCCAGGACTGGCGAGGGGGTAGTATTCCGATTCGTATGACACCTTACACGACATGTTTTGATAAAGCCAAACCAAAGTTAACATATAACCGCGAGGATTATAATGCACTTAATAGTATATGGTTTGGCATTATCCCGGAACAGCTAAGGGAATTGGTCCCGACAGCTGCAGACAGGCTCAGCTCATGCTAGAGCACCATCTCACATTAAACCACGCACTCTGCCTTCAGGATTGTTAAGGCCTGCCATAGGAGTGGCTCACAGGTTTATATGTGTCCAGATAGGTTTAGATATAGGCATACTATATCTAAGCAAGGGGTGATTACACCACCTTGCCCCAGCTGAGTGATCAGCCAGTTGTGTCAATTTTAGATAGCCAGCCAGGGGTGGCAAAAGATATGCTGCAGCCCCTGGTAGGCCTTGGATGCACCTATGCCCTGGGCACCTATAGTGCTCTGTACAGGGGCTGATAAGGTGACCCAAGCCAATCTAGTTATGCACCTAGGGTACATGGAATCCATTTTACAGAGAGAGCAGATAGCCTGGGGCCCTGATTAGCAGGGAACCAGGCCAACTAAGTCGAAAACCAGCTAAACACAAGGCAAAAAATCTGGGGTAACCATAGTCAGGTAGCCACCTTCCTACATAACCCCCCCCCCCCAAACGAAAGGAGATAAGGCTATCCTTGGCCAGGTAAGCCTTTATTGCCTGAGTGGCCATATAAGGAAGTACCTGCACTAGCATGGGTACCCCCTGTCTCATGGTCCACTAAGCAGTCCCTCACCCTAGGGGTATTAGAGGGTCTCCACCATAGGGAATCACTACCTTGGGTGTGTTTATGCAAAGTTAAAGGCTGGTTTGGATATGGAGTATTGAAGTGAGGCTCCACTATTTTTGGGCTCAACTTCCTCCAATTATCTTCCACCATGTGTGCCTTTCTTTCTTCAACTGAGTTGCACTGAGCTCTCAGGGTCAACCTCTGGCTACCTAAAGCTGGAGGCTGGGTCCCTCTGTTTGGCTTGCTGGAGGGACAGTTCAGGTTTGGGCCCTTTGGGTCCCAGGTTTGGCTGTGCCCAACAGAATCCATCTGTGGGAGGTCCCTAACTGTTTTTAAGGGGGCTCCCTCAGGAGTTTTTAAAGTTTTCACCTTACTAGGCCTACTAGTTTTGGTGCCCCTAATCTGTTGATGGGGGTGCTTTATTTGACAGGGGGCCCTCTGGGTCTCACTGTCCTTCTTGTCCTCTGCAGCCCTGGGCTGACTGAGGCAAGGTAGAGAGGGGCAGGTTACCTGCTCCAGACTGGATCCCACCTGAGAAGGGTCCACTGCCATCAGAGGCTCTGTCAGGCCAGGCCTAACAACCTCTGGGGCAGTTCCTTCATCAGGGGTAAGATCAGTTCCCTGAGGAGGCTGATCCTGTCCTACTGTCTGGTGAGGGGGAGATTTCTCTTCCTCCTCCATGCTCTCAGTTTGGGTGGAGTGATCCATCATTTCAGGCTTCACAACACACATATCTGTTTGAGTTTGGGCTGTGGCCATCACAGCCCCACCAACCTTTTCAGGAGGAGACTCAGTTTGGGTTTCTGCTGTTATCATAACAGCTTTGCTATTCTGTCTTGGAAGATCTTCTGGTAAAGATGGGGCAGAGAGTTGCTCAGCCCTACCAACTCTTTCAGGAAGGACATCTTGAATTGGGGCTATAGCCAGTACAGCCCCACTAACCTTTCCATTGGAATTTACCATTCTAGAATGGATTTCCTGTTCAACCTCAGCCCAGGCTGAGATTTCCAAATCATTACCCAGTAGACAGTCTACAGGCAAGTTTGGTGACACTGCCACTCTCTTTGGGCCAATGACACCTCCCCAGCTGAGACTTACTACTGCCATGGGATGATTTGTTTGGATGCCATCAATGTTTGTTACCTGGTATGTGGCACCAGGTAAAAGTTGCTTAGAGGGGACTATACAGTCAGCCACCATGGTGATGCTAGCCCCTGTGTCTCTAAAAGCTTCAACTTTCAAACCATTGATGATGGGTTCTTGTCTATATTTGCTCAAGGTATTTGGGCAAACAGAGAAGTTGGCAAACCCCATGCCAGTCTCATAAACAAGATCATTTGGGGATGGGGACCTGGATAGGCCAGGGTCCCCCTGGGCTCCAAAAGTAAACCCACCCAGATTCCTGGGTGTGCTCCCACTTCCTGGGGGATTACTGCTGACAGTAACAGGAGGTGTTGGAGCTGGCTTTGGAGGTATGTTTTCTTTATTGCCATTCTTGGGACAACAGCTGTCTGTTTTGTAATGCCCAACCTGTTTACAGGCATGACAATAAGGCTTTTTCTCAGTTGATGAAGTGTCTTGGGACCCACCCCCCTTCTTGCAGTTTTGGGGCCCTGGGGAAGTGTTTTCTTTACTTTTATCCCCACCCTTATCTTGAGGCATGGTAGACTCCTTCTTCTGGTTATTGTCCTGATTCTTAGGCCTAATCCTGGTTCTGACCCACTTATCTGCCCTCTTTCCCAATTCTTGGGGAGAGGTCAAATCTGAGTCCACCAGGTGCTGGTGTAAGAGCTGGTTCTGACAATTACTTAGGATCTGCTCCCTCATAATCAAATTATACAATCCTGTGAAGTCATGTACTTTGCTGCCATTCAGCCAACCCTCCAGAGCCTTAGTTGCACAATCAACAAAATCAGTCCAGTCCTGAGTCTGTGTCTTCTGGGTGTCTCTGAACTTTAACCTGTACTGTTCAGTGGTTAAGCCAAACCCATCTATTAGAACACTCTTCAGGATTTTGTAATTGCTGGCATCCTCATGTCTGACAGTGAGGAGCCTATCTCTCCCTTTCTCTGAAAAGGAGTACCATAAGATTGCTGCCCACTGTTCCTCAGGAACCTGCTGTACCATGCAGGCTCTCTCCAGAGCAGTCATCCATTTGTGGATGTCATCCCCTTCCTGATAGGGGGGCACAATCTTTGTCAGGTTTCTACTATCATAGGACCTGGGTTTCTCTTTAGGAATTTTGCTGCCACCAGTGGCATCTAAGCCACTTAATTTCTGTTCCCTTGCCAAGGTAAGTTTAGCTTGAGCCAAGGTAAGTTTAGCTTGAGCCAGAGCTACCTCCTCCCTCTCTATCTGGAGTTGGACAGCCCTCATTCTGGCCCTATGCTCTTTTCTCTGGGAGGGAGTCATCCCTCTTTGAGATTCTCTTGAGGCACTAGAAAGATGAGAGTCCCCTGATGGAGATCTCACCCTCCTGTTACCTGGGAGAATTTGGTTATGAGATCTGGAGTGGTGCTGGCCCTCTCCATTCTCATGTAGGTCCAAGTTGGCCTGGTTAAGCCTGGCAACCTGTACCTGGTTTCCCCTCTGATCCTGATATTCAGGCTCTTCTAAATCAGAGCCTTCCTCTTCCTCTACTTCATCTTCAGGAAGATCCTCATTCTCAGGGGAGTGTATCCCTTCACCTGATTCTAAGGGAGCCTGACTCACCTTATCTAGGTCATCCTTTTCTAGGAGAGCTACTAGGGAAGGAATGGTAGGGCCTCTGCCCTTTTTTAGCCCCCTGGCTGTGCACAAGGCACTCAGGTCTTTGTGGCTAAGGTTGTCATATCTGGATGTTGTCCCTATAGGATCAACTATTACAGGAGCAGAGCCTGAGGCTCTACCTGTATCAGACATGACTGCTAGTGAGGTGTAAGTGATGCACTTACCTACACTAAGTGTTTTCCTACTGTACCTTGCTAGTGAGTTGTAGTCAGGGTGTGCTAATCCCTTTAATCTACAACTACTAAGTTCAGTAGAACTTAATATGCTAAGCTTTTGATTTATATGTACCTAGAGGTACTTGATGTGATCTTTCAATTTGATGTAAAGATTGCAATGGTAAAACAAACAGCAAGCTCAAATCCGCACCGCTGCACACCAATGTGAGAAGTTGGCCTGATAGGTAGTGTTTCCAATTCTGGAACCACTGGTTATCAGTCCAAACAAACCCCAAAGATGTCAGGTTGTAAGTCAACCTTGTAGACAAGCTATCCTAGTGGTAGCATGGACTAAGCAGCCTTAAAGGCTTAACTTAAGAGGTCGTGTTAAGCGAGCTGTTTTACTACATACAATCCTGTAATCAAATGAAAGGACACCACACAAGTATATATTATAAAAATATATGTATTTATTTCTAAATTACTCCCCAGTACTCTTTATGAGGAAA
This sequence comes from Lissotriton vulgaris, assembly GCF_964263255.1. Taxonomy (NCBI): domain Eukaryota; kingdom Metazoa; phylum Chordata; class Amphibia; order Caudata; family Salamandridae; genus Lissotriton; species Lissotriton vulgaris. The sequence continues at coordinate 79,744 of NW_028254270.1, read as the reverse complement.
GGGGCACAAGCGTTAAATCAAAAGCACTGTTAAACATACAAAGTTGGCACAATTATGGCTGAGGGCGGGGGGCCACTCAGACCATATACTAAAAAAATGGTATAAGTAACACTTATCGAACAATGGTTAGGCCTAGGGCCTAGAGATTCGCTGGGAGCAGTCAGGACAAGCAATGAAGAAGTCGGGAGTAGCCCACAGGAGACGGGTGCAGCACGGAAAGTGCGGCGCGCACCAATGCACTGTCAATGGTGCGTAAAAGTTAGTTAAAGTGAATTTAAAGATACTTCCGCTGAACCTAGGAACACAAAACTTTAGACACAGACCCTAGAGGTGTGTACCAGTGTATGGACACCGGCGTTGCAAAGTTACCTCACCCACAGGCCGTGGGTGCACAGGGTCGAAGTGGCGTCGGGTTCTGTCACCCAGGTTCTTGGTGCTTGAAGCTGTTGCAGCTGCAGGCGCTGTGAAGCAGAAGTGTCCGGTGCGATCCAAGGGTGGATCGAAGTAGAAAAGTACCTGAAAGCAGAGGGGACAGAGTCTGGGTCACTCAGCAGTGACCAGGGTGGAACCAGGACGGAACCAGGCAATGTCGGGCGCAATCAGGCGGTTGTCGATAGGCTTCTCTCCGCTGTCACGTGGGCTCTGGGGCATCTGCGACGTCCAGGAGCAGGCCACGATCTGTCCCACGTAGGCTCTCGCCGTCAGCACCGTCGGCTTCAAGATTGCAGCAAACAGCACTTGGCAAAAGCAATCCACGCGGAACCGGGAGATTGCTTATCACTCGAACCAGGAGGGTCAGAGTGGGTGCTCCTTTTCACAGGAGCTGGTGCAGATCTGGAGCAACCAGAAAAGCAAGTCGGATTTCAAGTTTCGTCGGCACAGGGGCCACAAGCCAGCTGGCAAGTGACCGGGCCAACGCGTCGAGCGCACACAAGCAGAAGGGCCCCACGCAGCACTCGTCGAGTGTGGAGGGGTGAGCTTTGGTGCAAGTGGAGCTCGGGGCTGGGGCTTCTCAAACCCCGGTGCACAGCTTCGAGGGTCACTCGTGGGCTGCGCGGTCAGCGTCTCGTGGCCTTTTCAAGATGGCGTGCCCCACGCTTCCGGTCGCCTCCACGGGTCTCAGCTCTGCAGGGACTGTGGATCGGGCAGGTAGAAGGCAGGCAAGCTTGATCTCGTCGATCTCTGTCGCTCGAGTTCCGGCGGGAACTGCAACAAAGCAAGGGTCGAGGGCTGGATGGTGCCTGTTTGCACAGGGTGGTCACTCCTTGACCACAAGGGAGATTCTTCAGTCTTCTCACATCGTGTAGAAAGTCGAAGGGTCCAGATTTCGTTTCTTATGTTTCTTCAGGATGATCTGAGTTGCATTGGCACTGCTCCCCCTCTTATTCCAATCTGAGGGGTGGATCTCCTGCTAGGTCCCTCCCCTATGGGTGGGACCAGGAAGGGGGGTGGTTACACCCCCTTTCCTTTGTCCAGGTCTCACTGGAGCTGGGGCTGGGCTGCCCCAGAACCGGTTTGACCGGATTATGCAAGGGGAAGCCTTGTGCTCCCCAGGCACTGTCTGGTTTCTTTCAAACCTCCCTGCTACAATCCACTATCTCCTGTCTGGGGTGGTGTCACACCTCCCTGTGACAGGAAATCCTTTGTCCAGGCCTCCTCTGCTGAGTTTCGGTCAGCAGCAGGAGGTCAGACATGTGTCTGTGGCAGAAGCATCCATTTTGTGGATCTGAGGCTCTTTTAAAAATCAACCGCATTTTAGCAAAAGTAACATGTCGTCCCCTCTAGAGGGGTGGAATGCTACCCCCGTCGCCAGGACTGGCGAGGGGGTAGTATTCCGATTCGTATGACACCTTACACGACATGTTTTGATAAAGCCAAACCAAAGTTAACATATAACCGCGAGGATTATAATGCACTTAATAGTATATGGTTTGGCATTATCCCGGAACAGCTAAGGGAATTGGTCCCGACAGCTGCAGACAGGCTCAGCTCATGCTAGAGCACCATCTCACATTAAACCACGCACTCTGCCTTCAGGATTGTTAAGGCCTGCCATAGGAGTGGCTCACAGGTTTATATGTGTCCAGATAGGTTTAGATATAGGCATACTATATCTAAGCAAGGGGTGATTACACCACCTTGCCCCAGCTGAGTGATCAGCCAGTTGTGTCAATTTTAGATAGCCAGCCAGGGGTGGCAAAAGATATGCTGCAGCCCCTGGTAGGCCTTGGATGCACCTATGCCCTGGGCACCTATAGTGCTCTGTACAGGGGCTGATAAGGTGACCCAAGCCAATCTAGTTATGCACCTAGGGTACATGGAATCCATTTTACAGAGAGAGCAGATAGCCTGGGGCCCTGATTAGCAGGGAACCAGGCCAACTAAGTCGAAAACCAGCTAAACACAAGGCAAAAAATCTGGGGTAACCATAGTCAGGTAGCCACCTTCCTACAGGCGGCTGTTGAGGTATCTTGGGCCTTGGTTGTGTAGGGCTTTTTGTGCGTGGGTGAAGAGACAGAAGGTGATTCTCTTGTTGACCGGGAGCCAGTGCAGGTCTCTCAGGTGTCCAGAGATGTGGCTGTGACGGGGGATGTCGAGGATGAGTCTTGCTGAGGTGTTCTGGATCCGCTGGAGTCTCTTCTGGAGTTTGGCAGTGGTTCGGGCGTAGAGGGAGTTGCCGTAGTCCAGTCGGCTGGTGACGACGGCCTGGGTAACCGTCTTCCTGGTCTCGGTGGGGATCCACCGGAAGATCTTACGTAGCATGCGCAGGATGTTGAAGCATGACGAGGAGACGGCGTTGACTTGTCTGGTCATGGAGATGGAGGAGTCCAGGATGAAGCCCAGGTTGCGTGCGTGGTCTGTCGTTTGGGTGCGCTGCCCAAGGCAGGGGGCCACCAGGAGTCGTCCCAGGCGGAGGGTGAGGAGCCCAGGATGAGGACCTCCATCTTGTCCAAGTTCAGCTTCAGGCGGCTGTTCATCATCCACTCGGCTACGTCTGTCATCCCTTCGTGTAGGTTGGCTCTGGCGGTGGCGGGGTCGTTGGTTAGGGAAAGGATGAGCTGGGTGTCGTCGGCGTAAGAGATGATGTTGAGGTTGTGTTGGCGTGCGATGGCCGCAAGGGGGCTCATGTAGACATTGAAGAGGGTGGGGCTGAGCGAGGATTCTTGAGGAACACCGCAGATGACTTCGGTGCTTCTGATCTGAACGGGGGAGGGGGACTCTGTGTCCTTCCGGCGAGGAAGGAGATGATCCATTCTAGTGCCTTCACTTGGATTCCGACGTTGCAGAGGCGTAGGTCATGAGTCGACTAGATTATGGTAACACACTATACGCCGGAATCACAGCAAAATTACAGAAAACCTCCAACGCATCCAAAACACATCAGCGAGACTCATATTGGACATCCCTCGCCAAGATCACATCACAAGACACCTAAAAGACCTCCACTGGCTTCCCGTCAACAAGAGAATTACGTTCCGTCTTCTCACCCACGCACACAAGGCCCTCTACAATCTAGGACCCGAATGCCTCAACACTCGACTGTCCTTCTACACACCCATCTGCCAACTAAGATCATCCAATCAAGCCCTTGCCGCAGTCCCGCGCATTCGAAAATCCACCATGGGTGGCAGATCCTTCTCCTTCCTGGCTGCCAAGACCTGGAACTCACTCCCCACCCACCTCCGCCTTACTCAAAACCACATCTCCTTCAGAAATGAACTTAAAACCAGGCTATTCAAAAAATAATGAACCCCTTCCCCAAGCGCCTTGAGACCCTCTGGGTGAGTATTGCGCTATATAAATCCCTGAACTTGAACTTGAACTAGAGGCGTTGCACTAGGGTGCGGTGGCAGACAGTGTCGAATGCCGCGGAGAGGTCCAAGAGGATGAGGGCCGCTGTTTCCCCGTTGTCGAGTAGGGCTCGGATGTCATCAGTGGCGGCGATGAGGGAGGTCTTGGTGCTGTGGTTGGCCCGGAAGCCAGACTGCGAGCGGTCGAGGGATCCATTCGTCTTGAGGAAGGCGGCGAGCTGTTTGTTGACGGTCTTCTCAATGACTTTGACCGGAAACGGGAGGAGCGAGATGGGGCGGTAGTTTTTGAGTTTGGTGGAGTCCGCTGATGGTTTCTTCAGTAGAGCGCTGAGTTCGGCGTGCTTCCAACACTCCGGGAAGGTGGCGATGTCGAAGGAGGTGTTGATGATGTCCCGCAAGTGGGTTGCGATGACAGCGTCGGCCTTGTTGAATACGTGGTGTGGTCAGGGGTCGGTTGGAGATCCGGAGTGGATGGAGTTCATCGTGTGACGGGTTTCTTCGGTGTTGATCGGGGTCCAGGCGCGGAGGGTGGTGGCGGGGGGTGCAGGTGCGGTCGTGGGGTGCGTTGGCTGTGTGATGAAGCTGTTGTGTATGTCTGCGATCTTGTTGTGGAAGTAGGAGGCGAGGGAGTTGCAGAGGTCTTGTGAAGGGGTGATATCATTGTTTCCGGCGTTGGGGTTGGAGAGCTCTTTGACGATGTTAAAGAGTTCCTTGCTGTTGTGTGCGTTGTTGTCCAGTCGTTCCTTGAATGCGGTTTTCTTGGTGGTGTGGATCAGTTGGTGGTGTTTTCGAGTGGCGAGCTTGAGGGTGGTCATGTTGTCTGGTGTTGGGTCTCTGCGCCAGGCTCTCTCGAGGGCTTGGCAGTTCTTCTTGGAGCTCTTGAGTTCGTCAGTGAACCATGGTGCTTTCTTACTGCCAGGTCTGCTTGGCGGGGTCCTCAGGGTGGCGAGGTCGTCTGCGCAGTTGCTGATCCACTTCGTGAGGTTGATGGCGGCCTGGTTGGGGTTCGCTGAGCTGGCGGGGGGGTCCTGGCTCAGGGATGCGGCGAGCTGGTCGGCTGTGATCTTGTTCCTGCTTCTGCGTGCAACCTGTTGCTGGTGGTGGTGGATCGTGTTCTTTTTAAAGCTGAAGTGGACGCAGCTGTGGTCTGTCCAGTGGAGTCCGGTGGCGTGGCTGAAGGTGATGTCCTTGCTGGATGAGAAGACGGAGTCAAGCGTGTGGCCGGCGTAGTGGGTGGGGGTGGTCACCAGCTGCTTGAGACCGAGGTTGATGAGGTTGTCCAGCAGGGTGGTGGTGTTGCGGTCGTTGTTGTTCTCCAGGTGGAAGTTGAGGTCCCCGAGGAGGATGTAGTCAGCGGAAGGGAGGGCGTGCGGGCTGATGAAGTCGGCGATGTCTTCGCTGAATTGTGTGCGTGGTCCTGGGGGTTTGTAGATGAGGGTGCCTCTGAGGGTGGTCTTGGGGTCGGTGTGGATCTGGAAGTGCAGGTGTTCGGCGGTTGTGAGGGTGTCGTCGGTGTTGGTCATGATGCGGATGGTGTTCCTGTGGATGATGGCGATGCCTCCTCCGGTCTGATTGCCGCGGTCCCTCTGGGTGATTTTGTATCCGTCCGGGATGGCGATGGCGATGTCGGGTGCTGAGGAGGCGTTCATCCATGTTTCCGTGAGGAAGGCGACGTCTGGTGATGTTGTGTCGAGCAGGTTCCAGAGCTCTACGGCGTGTCTGTGGACGGAGCGGGTGTTGAGCAGGATGCACTTCAGGTGGTTGCTGCTGGTGCTTGGCTTGGTGGGTGCGGTTGCAGTGCAGGACCGGATGCAGGAGAACTTGCAGGAGTGGCAGCTGAAGGGTCCGTGGGTGCGTCTCGGGGTGCCTCGGTAGCATCCGGGGATTCGGCTGGCGTTGAGTGCGTAGAGTTCGGTGGCGTCGTAGGTCCGGCAGGTGGGCTGGTGTCTGCGGGGGCCAGGGGTCCTGGCACTGGGCGCAGTCCATGCGCGGACGGGCGCAGACGGGCTTGCCTTTGGCACACCTTCGCCGCACAATCGGCGCGCCCGCTGCGCGTCAACGCTGCGCGTGCGCACGGTCGCTATTTATGGCGAAGTGCGAGGGAGGGAGGAGCAGCTGGGAGGCGGGAGAGGGGAGGGCATAGAAGGAAAAGGGGGCGTGTCCGCTCTCACGGCGGCGGGAAGCGGGGAGCGGGGCGGGTGGGCACAGGGGGCACTAACAGGGAAAACAGCACAGAGGGCCACAGAAATACAGAGATTAGGGGCAAATAGCTAAACTGCACAAGAGGGAACACAATAATCACAAAGAAAACACAGTTTAAAGCAGGAGACCACACCGAGCGACGGCGGGCAGGCTCAGTGAGGCTGAGGACAGTGGCAGGTGGGAGGCACACGCTACAGCTGGTGGCCGTGCGGCGCGGTGGTGTCCTAAGAATAGGTAACACTCACCTGCGCCGCACGGTCGCCATTTATGGCTAAGTGCGAGGGAGGGAGGAGCAGCTGGGAGGCGGGAGCGGGGAGGGCACAGAAGGAAAAGGGGGTATGTCCGCTCTCACGGCAGCGGGAAGCGGGGAGCGGGCTGGTGGACTCAGGGAGCACTAACAGGGACAACAGCACAGGGGGCCACAGAAATACAGAGATTAGGGGCAAATAGCTAAACTGGACAAGAGGGAACACAATAATCACAAAGAAAACACAGTTTAAAGCAGGAGACCACACCGAGCGACGGCGGGGGGCGGGGTCAGCAGGCAGGCTCAGCGAGGCTGAGGGCAGCTGAGCTCCTCCGGTCCTACAACATTCGCACAGGAGGGAGAAGCATAAGTGAGACCGAGTGCGGTATCCTACGAGCAAGTAAGTGAATCTAGGGTCTAGAGCGACCGCGTTTGGGCTGAGACAGAACCTCAGTGCCAGATCGATAAACAGGCCTCGTTTTTTTCTGCTTTACAGTGCTCAGTAGGAGCGGTCCAGGCTAACAGAAACATTTGACTTTTTCTTCAGATTCTGCCTGGATACTAAACCCCTCCAAGTCCATGGGGCACAGTTAAGCCTCTTTTCATGTATGTAAAAAGGATACTCATTTATGAATGAAACTGCACTAGTACACTAGTGTGTGTGTTTGTTTATTACCACGAGGTGCTATAACACGTTTTTATGCAGGACAACGTTTTTTCAGTGAGTTGGATCATATAGAACACAATCATTGCCCACTTTTGGACAACTAGTATGTGTGTAATATATGTGCTTTTCACGGGGGTTTTAATACCCCATAACTATTTCCTTATGTTCTTTCTCTTACAGGAACAACGTGATTATTTAGGTTGCGTAGGTACCGGATGCATGCCTTATTATTTTGCAGCATTTATGAATATTTTTCCATTTATTAGCTTATTTGGGCTTTTGTTAGGAGTGGCGAACACAGGGCTGGTCCCTGTGTAGTCCTGAGGAAGTGCTTGGGGGACGCACGAAACATGTTGGCAGACAGAAGTTGTTAGGTACACCTAAACCCATTGTCATTTAGGCACCCTACCACCTCTACCCCGTTTTTAATTCTACCACCTAGGAGCGATAATAAAGTATTTGAAACTCACTAGGCAGGTTTTTTTAACCATTCACATATACCCCACTTTATCACATCACAACTCTTGCACCACACATAGTCTTTTTGTTAGTGCTCTTACGTAATTCCGCAAGTCGCAGCACACCCCAGCCCGTAGAGGACTGGGATGGCCCCTATGATGAAGCGTGTCACCATGGGGCAACCCTCGTGAGTGAGGGGACACCAAGAAAAAGAGCAATTCTCCTTTTCTGTTACTATATACACTATTCCGACTCCAGTGAATGTTGTGAATAGGAATATAGGTATTAGCTAGGCTCCTGATCTCTGGCAACAGAGACAATTTGTGATTAAATATCTTAGTATCCACATTACCTACACCAGGAAAGCTGGGTGCATAGGTGTGAAGTGGTGTTGGAAACTGCATTGGAACCCAGTGGTGGACTTTAGGAAAGTGTGGCTGCTGACAAAGGTGAACGAGTCTGGTGGAATCCAAAGGTGGATTCTAGCTTAGAGGGACCTGCAGGCACAGGGACAGAATCTATGTCACTCAGGAGTGACCAGGAGATGGAAGACGAATGCCCACCCATGTCTGGAGTTGCAGGAGAGTTGACGATGACTTTGACTCTGCGGCTATGAGGACCAAGCAATGCTGAGGACAACCAGGAGCCCGTTACGAGCTCACGTCAGATGACGAGGGCAGAGGGGTCGCTGTCCGGCGGGAGCACCAAAAAGCCTTGGCCAATGCAACCAATGCAGGAATTGAAAAAGGTGCAATGTTGGGAACAGCAATGTTTAGGTGAGAAGCAGGGGAGTCAGGGCAGGCCCCGAGCAATCAGGGGAGCCCAAAGAAACAAAGTTGACCCTCAAGTGGATCCACAGGCCTGAAGGCACTGGAGTCGCAAGAGGACCTCCAACAGCTCACCAAAAGATGCAGGCCTCGATGCACACGGTACGGTGTGGCTGACGATTCTTTTTTTACTGCGCTTCCACATGGTGGTATCTTTCCTTCCGATTCTCGCTCCCTTTCTCGGGGGCATCCGTCCTCTGTTTATAACGGTGCCTTTGGGTGTATTATCCTTTTTTTTAGGGCTCGCCTATCCCATTCCGCAAGGAATGGATAGGGGAGAATTTTAGTGGGCAAAATAAGTTCTCAAACCATCGGGCGGATTTCCGACAGTTCACGTGAACACAAGAACAAGCTTTTCGCTCGCTCCCGAGCCACCTGCCTCCGAGAGCTTCACTTCAGAGGGCTCCCCTGCCCACTGCTTTACACTTCACGGCCGCCAGGCCGTGTCTCGCATTTCTCCTCCCCCGCCCACTGCTTCACACTTCACGGCCGCCAGGCCGTGTCTCGCATTTCTCCTCCCCCCCTCCCCACAGCAATGCCAAGAGCTTGTTACACTTACAGTAGTCCCCCTACAGGTGTTTATCGCATTTACAAAGACCAGGTTCCTCCCCTAGACATAGCTAACCATCCCCTGCATTCCACATTGGCGTGAATGCCAAAGAGGCTGAGCAGAGATCAGACAAAAATAGACATTTCTCGCTCTGAATAGTTAATGCTCCTCGCACAGCGTGCGTGATGGCCCCTCCTCCCGTGTTCCTCCTGGTCGGTCATCGCAGACAACAGGAGTAGTATTTTAATCTTTCACACTGCAAGTTTGTTTGCAATTCTGAACAGCTGTTTGGAACTCTTCTCGCACATTCGTCTTCATTAGCACGATGCCCGCTTCACCCCACATGTTGGTACGTATTAATTACTCTGCGGGACTGTGACTGTTCTTTAGTGCCGTTCTTTTGTTCACGGCGCGGCTGTGTGGCTTTTCTATCTGTTGTCCTTTCTTTCTTCTATTTCTAGCCCCTGGCAGTGTGAAGCACCCGATGCGGGACCCAGTTTGTCACAATACTGTCGATCCTATAAATAATTGCAATGGTGCGGAATTCTTTTGAAAGATATTAGAGCTACTGTATTTCAGGGCCATACTATATCTAACATAGCAGTGTGGAATGAAACATTTATGGGTTCCATACTGTTTGCGCCATATTATTGTCCCCTGTCTCCTGCTGATAGGAATGTGCCGAGCCACACCAAGTGGAGCAATAACCAGCCTGGAGCAGGGAGCTTAGGCATGGGGGAGGTGGGATCCCGCGCACAGCTGGATGTCCACTGGAGTACACATGCTTCACCACGGCTCGGGAAAGGCGGATGGAGCCTGGAAAGTGCTAGCCCTCCTGTTACTTTGGCTGCCCTTAAGCGTTCCCTACCTCGCTTACTGGTGCTGGGAAAAAGTTCATGTGAATATGCGCCAAAGGAGAGTGCAAGCTTAAGTGACAGATGAGAAGGCAGGACTTTAAGTGGGATGAAAAAACAGGGGGTCTCTTAAAGGGGCGTGGGCAATGTACTTAAGCGCGTGGTTTAAAATCACGTAAATTACAAATCTGTGCTTAGCATAGCGTTATACCCGACTTGTATGTTGCTGTTTCTGTCATTGCATCCAGAAATATGATACAACAAGTAATATCATGCCTACAGCTCAGTATTATTGGCATCGTCAATGGTTGTTAATTGCGTAACATAAATAAGCAGCAACTATGGCTATCTAACTTTGGAGTTGCTTCCGAGTCTTCGGGCTTTCGACCTCTGCAGCAAAGATGCTTTGTTCTTGGGAGCAGTCGAACGTTTCTTCCTTCTGAAGTGTTTTCAAGCTGCCACGTGACCCCTAAATTCGGGAATAACTCACCCTGTTAGAAAGCAGTGCCAAACACGTTTACAGGTTCCACCGAGGGATAAAGCTCGCATCAGCAAGCCTTTTGACTGATGTTCAACAGAGCTGGGCAGTTTTGAAATATTGGAAGTTCTGGCCAAATTTGGATGCGTCTTGTTTATTTTACGTGTGTAGTGCAGTGCGTTTACAACTTGTAATGCCAGCATTGCAACAGCTGTGTGCAGCTTTCTTTGGTCTGTGTTCTAACGCTGCCTGCTGATAAGCATGAAGCCTCTTCTCTTGTTTGGAATTCATCTTCACCTCTGCTTTGCTTCCTGTTCCCTCTGGACTTTGAGCAGCAACTTCACGAGCATTTCCAAGATGCAATGCCCTTCTTAAAGGATGTCTGTGAGGTATTTCTTTTTTTAGATGGCGCCATTTTACGACTTAAGTTGATACAATTTAATTCTTTAAAAAAAAACTTCTTCCACTATATTTCACCCTTCTATTTTTAATAGGGTGGGGCATATATATTGTGTTCGCTCAACTTTATATTTAACCATATTCATAATGTACGCAATATATCATCAGTCATTTCCACACTGCATCTGAATGAATGGCCTTTTTTCACCCACCCTGTAACATTACTACTTTAACAATCAAAGACTCGCTTGATGAATTAGAATTAACCGTCCAGCGAGCACGGGCCTACGGCTACGCTGTGTGCAGGAGTTCTCTCCGCTCACGTTTGTAGCGGATTGAAACCCCTGCCCTCCCACTGCTCTGCTATTGGTAGAAATGGAGCGCGGCCAGAAACCACAGTCCGCGCCAGCTGCAGGCGGATAAAAAAAAGACACAGAAGCAAAAAAGTGAGTCTGACACATTTTGTAATCCATAACCTGAAATGCGAACACCCATATCATCTTATTTTGCGTATATCCAATGGTTTCTAAAACTTACATTGGATAAATTGCGCCTGTACATTTTTAATTCATTCTCTTTTCCACCATATGCCTGCTCCCCCCTCCCCCGCCCCCCACGCCTCACACCAGACGCCCCTTCCCTCCCACTGGCAGCCTGCGGCCACTGATCACGGTAGAGGCTTTGATCTATCTCACACCCCTCTCCCACTCCCTCCTCCCACTTGCTCCTACTGACCATGTAAAGGGGACGACACTGGAACAATGGCTGCCTGGCCAAGAATGGCCTTCTGTCCTCCAGACATGGCTGAGGCAGCTTCTTCCTGCAGTTTGTTCTTAGGTCCATGCACTCCACAACTTCACCTTGCTTTGTTGTATTTTTGCATTGTTAATGTTCACATTTGTTCACAATTCGCCATGTACCTTTCCTTTCTGTCTCACTCACTCCTGCCCCTTCACTGTCTTGGCCTCTCCACTCTTCCTCTATTTCTGTCTCACTCTCTCCTGCCCCTTCACTGTCTTGGCCTCTCCACTCTTCCTCTATTTCTGTCTCACTCTCTCCTGCCCCTTCACTGTCTTGGCCTCTCCACTCTTCCTCTATTTCTGTCTCACTCTCTCCTGCCCCTTCCCTGTCTTGGCCTCTCCACTCTTCCTCTATTTCTGTTTCACTCTCTCCTGCCCCTTCACTTTCTTGGCCTCTCCACTCTTCCTCTGTTTCCATCTCACTCTTTCCTGCCCCTTCACAGTCTTGTTCTCTCAACTCTTCCTCTATTTCTGTCTCACTCTTTCCTGCCCCTTCACAGTCTTGTTCTCTCAACTCTTCCTCTATTTCTGTCTCACTCTCCCCTGCCCCTTCCCTGTCTTGGCCTCTCCACTCTTCCTCTATTTCTGTTTCACTCTCTCCTGCCCCTTCACTTTCTTGGCCTCTCCACTCTTCCTCTGTTTCCATCTCACTCTTTCCTGCCCCTTCACAGTCTTGTTCTCTCAACTCTTCCTCTATTTCTGTCTCACTCTCTCCTGCCCCTTCACAGTCTTGTTCTCTCAACTCTTCCTCTATTTCTGTCACACTCTCTCCTGCCCCTTCACAGTCTTGTTCTCTCAACTCTTCCTCTATTTCTGTCTCACTCTCTCCTGCCCCTTCCCCGTCTTGGCCTCTCCACTCTTACTCTATTTCTGTTTCTCTCTCTCCTGCCCCTTCACTGTCTTAGCCTCTCCACTCTTACTCTATTTCTGTTTCTCTCTCTCCTGCCCCTTCCCTATCTTGGCCTCTCCACTCTTCCTCTGTTTCCATCTCACTCTCTCCTGCCCCTTCACAGTCTTGTTCTCTCAACTCTTCCTCTATTTCTTTCTCACTCTCCCCTGCCCCTTTCCTGTCTTGGCCTCTCCTCTCTTCCTCTGTTTCCTTCTCACTCTCTCCTGCCCCTTCCCTGTCTTGGACTCTCCCTCCACTCTTCCTCTGTTTCCGTCTCACTCTCTCCTGCCCCTTCACAGTCTTGTTCTCTCAACTCTTCCTCTATTTCTGTTTCACTCTCTCCTGCCCCTTCACTTTCTTGGCCTCTCCACTCTTCCTCTGTTTCCATCTCACTCTTTCCTGCCCCTTCACAGTCTTGTTCTCTCAACTCTTCCTCTATTTCTGTCTCACTCTCCCCTGCCCCTTCCCTGTCTTGGCCTCTCCACTCTTACTCTATTTCTGTTTCTCTCTCTCCTGCCCCTTCCCTGTCTTGGCCTCTCCACTCTTCCTCTGTTTCCATCTCACTCTCTCCTGCCCCTTCACAGTCTTGTTCTCTCAACTCTTCCTCTATTTCTTTCTCACTCTCCCCTGCCCCTTCCCTGTCTTGGCCTCTCCTCTCTTCCTCTGTTTCCTTCTCACTCTCTCCTGCCCCTTCCCTGTCTTGGACTCTCCCTCCACTCTTCCTCTGTTTCCGTCTCACTCTCTCCTGCCCGTTCACTGTCTTGGCCTCTCCACTCTTCCTCTATTTCTGTTTCACTCTCTCCTACCCCTTCACTTTCTTGGCCTCTCCACTCTTCCTCTGTTTCCATCTCACTCTCTCCTGCCCCTTCACTGTCTTGGCCTCTCCACTCTTCCTCTATTTCTGTCTCACTCTCTCCTGCGCCTTCCCTGTCTTGGCCTCTCCACTCTTCCTCTATTTCTGTTTCACTCTCTCCTGCCCCTTCACTTTCTTGCCTCTCCACTCTTCCTCTGTTTCCATCTCACTCTTTCCTGCCCCTTCACAGTCTTGTTCTCTCAACTCTTCCTCTATTTCTTTCTCACTCTCCCCTGCCCCTTCCCTGTCTTGGCCTCTCCTCTCTTCCTCTGTTTCCTTCTCACTCTCTCCTGCCCCTTCCCTGTCTTGGACTCTCCCTCCACTCTTCCTCTGTTTCCGTCTCACTCTCTCCTGCCCGTTCACTGTCTTGGCCTCTCCACTCTTCCTCTATTTCTGTTTCACTCTCTCCTGCCCCTTCACTTTCTTGGCCTCTCCACTCTTCCTCTGTTTCCATCTCACTCTCTCCTGCCCCTTCACTGTCTTGGCCTCTCCACTCTTCCTCTATTTCTGTCTCACTCTCTCCTGCCCCTTCCCTGTCTTGGCCTCTCCACTCTTCCTCTATTTCTGTTTCACTCTCTCCTGCCCCTTCACTTTCTTGGCCTCTCCACTCTTCCTCTGTTTCCATCTCACTCTTTCCTGCCCCTTCACAGTCTTGTTCTCTCAACTCTTCCTCTATTTCTGTCTCACTCTTTCCTGCCCCTTCACAGTCTTGTTCTCTCAACTCTTCCTCTATTTCTGTCTCACCCTCCCCTGCCCCTTCCCTGTCTTGGCCTCTCCACTCTTCCTCTATTTCTGTTTCACTCTCTCCTGCCCCTTCACTTTCTTGGCCTCTCCACTCTTCCTCTGTTTCCATCTCACTCTTTCCTGCCCCTTCACAGTCTTGTTCTCTCAACTCTTCCTCTATTTCTGTCTCACTCTCTCCTGCCCCTTCACAGTCTTGTTCTCTCAACTCTTCCTCTATTTCTGTCTCACTCTCTCCTGCCCCTTCACAGTCTTGTTCTCTCAACTCTTCCTCTATTTCTGTCTCACTCTCTCCTGCCCCTTCCCTGTCTTGGCCTCTCCACTCTTACTCTATTTCTGTTTCTCTCTCTCCTGCCCCTTCACTGTCTTAGCCTCTCCACTCTTACTCTATTTCTGTTTCTCTCTCTCCTGCCCCTTCCCTGTCTTGGCCTCTCCACTCTTCCTCTGTTTCCATCTCACTCTCTCCTGCCCCTTCACAGTCTTGTTCTCTCAACTCTTCCTCTATTTCTTTCTCACTCTCCCCTGCCCCTTTCCTGTCTTGGCCTCTCCTCTCTTCCTCTGTTTCCTTCTCACTCTCTCCTGCCCCTTCCCTGTCTTGGACTCTCCCTCCACTCTTCCTCTGTTTCCGTCTCACTCTCTCCTGCCCCTTCACAGTCTTGTTCTCTCAACTCTTCCTCTATTTCAGTTTCACTCTCTCCTGCCCCTTCACTTTCTTGGCCTCTCCACTCTTCCTCTGTTTCCATCTCACTCTTTCCTGCCCCTTCACAGTCTTGTTCTCTCAACTCTTCCTCTATTTCTGTCTCACTCTCCCCTGCCCCTTCCCTGTCTTGGCCTCTCCACTCTTACTCTATTTCTGTTTCTCTCTCTCCTGCCCCTTCCCTGTCTTGGCCTCTCCACTCTTCCTCTGTTTCCATCTCACTCTCTCCTGCCCCTTCACAGTCTTGTTCTCTCAACTCTTCCTCTATTTCTTTCTCACTCTCCCCTGCCCCTTCCCTGTCTTGGCCTCTCCTCTCTTCCTCTGTTTCCTTCTCACTCTCTCCTGCCCCTTCCCTGTCTTGGACTCTCCCTCCACTCTTCCTCTGTTTCCGTCGCACTCTCTCCTGCCCGTTCACTGTCTTGGCCTCTCCACTCTTCCTCTATTTCTGTTTCACTCTCTCCTGCCCCTTCACTTTCTTGGCCTCTCCACTCTTCCTCTGTTTCCATCTCACTCTTTCCTGCCCCTTCACAGTCTTGTTCTCTCAACTCTTCCTCTATTTCTGTCTCACTCTTTCCTGCCCCTTCACAGTCTTGTTCTCTCAACTCTTCCTATATTTCTGTCTCACTCTCCCCTGCCCCTTCCCTGTCTTGGCCTCTCCACTCTTCCTCTATTTCTGTTTCACTCTCTCCTGCCCCTTCACTTTCTTGGCCTCTCCACTCTTCCTCTGTTTCCATCTCACTCTTTCCTGCCCCTTCACAGTCTTGTTCTCTCAACTCTTCCTCTATTTCTGTCTCACTCTCTCCTGCCCCTTCACTGTCTTGGCCTCTTCACTCTTCCTCCATGTCTCACTCTCTCCTGCCCCTTCCCTGTCTTGGCCTCTCCACTCTTCCTCTGTTTCCTTCTCACTCTCTCCTGCCCCTTCCCTGTCTTGGACTCTCCCTCCACTCTTCCTCTGTTTCCGTCTCACTCTCTCCTGCCCGTTCACTGTCTTGGCCTCTCCACTCTTCCTCTATTTCTGTTTCACTCTCTCCTGCCCCTTCACTGTCTTGGCCTCTCCACTCTTCCTCTGTTTCCATCTCACTCTTTCCTGCCCCTTCACAGTCTTGTTCTCTCAACTCTTCCTCTATTTCTGTCTCACTCTTCCCTGCCCCTTCCCTGTTTTGGCCTCTCCACTCTTCCTCTGTTTCCGTCTCACTCTCTCCTGCCACTTCACAGTCTTGGTCTCTCCACTCTCCGCTCTTTCTCTAATTCTGTTTCACTCTCTCCTGCCCTCACTCTATCTATCGCCCTCACTCTTTCTATCTATCTATCGCCCTCCTTCTATCTATCGCCCTCACTCTATCCATCTATCTATCGCCCTCACTCTCTCTATCTGTCACCCTCACTCTATCTATCTATCTATCTACTGCCCTCCTATCTATCTATCACCCTCACTCTCTCTATCTATTGCCCTCTCTCTATCTATCTATCTATCGCCCTCACTCTATCTATCTATCGCCCTCACTCTATCTATCTATTGCCCTCACTCTATCTATCTATTGCCCTCTCTCTATCTATCTATCTATATATCGCCCTCACTCTATCTATCTATCGCCCTTACTCTATCTATTTATCGCCCTCACTCTATCTATCGCCCTCACTCTATCTATCTATCGCCCTCACTATCTATCTATCTATTTATCGCCCTCACTCTATCTATCGCCCTCAATCTATCTATCTATCGCCCACACTCTATCTATCGCCCTCACTCTATCTATCTATCGTCCTCACTCTATCTATCGCCCTCACTCTATCTATCTATCGTCCTCACTCTATCTATCGCCCTCACTCTATCTATCTATCTATCGCCCTCTTTCTATATATCGCCCTCACTCTATCTATCGCCCTCACTCTTTCTATCTATCTCAAGAATAGATGTTTTTGTGCTGCCGGCTGTGAAAGAAATCGAACCCCAGGATCGCGCCCAACATAGGAACCCCGTGAAACCTACTTGGTAGGTACCGAGTTACCGCTATTTAATTATAGGCGGTTGGGAGGTGGTTAGATTTGTATAAAAATCCTTCTATACCTTTTCCTCCCTTTTCCTCCTTTTCCTTCCCCCCTTCCTCCCCCCTCTCCCCATTCCCTTTTCCATTCCCAGTCCTACGAGAGCCCCCGATAGTGCTCATCTTTGTTTCTTTAAATCCGAGCTGGTTCCCCAGAGCGGAGAGTCTCTTCTTTATATCAAGTGAGGTTTCCTTTCCAGTGCCTCTTACCCTGTTTTTGGCGTCTGGCAGACTCAGTCTCTCCGCCTGTTGGTAGGCGTCATTTTGAGACCCTCCTCCACCCAGTCTCCCTTTCTCCTTTTTCTGGTTACACCGATGGGTCAGGTGATGGGTTGGTGATGGGTTGGTGATGGGTTGGTGATGGGTCTGGTGATAGGTTGGTGATGTGTCTGGTGATGGGTCTGGTGATGGGTCTGGTGATGGGTCTGGTGATGGGTCTGGTGATGGGTTGGTGATGGGTCTGGTGATGGGTTGGTGATGGGTTGGTGATGGGTCTGGTGATGGGTTGGTGATGGGTCTGGTGATGGGTCTGGTGATGGGTCTGGTGATGGGTTGGTGATGGGTCTGGTGATGGGTTGGTGATGGGTCTGGTGATGGGTCTGGTGATGGGTCTGGTGATGGGTTGGTATGTGTCTTGTGTTACGAAGGCTTATTTGCTTTTCAACACTATTTGGTACAACTGACTCTAGTGTTTACCCCTGATCTCTTATCGATGGTTAATTGTTTCTTGTTCCCCCTATCGGGTGTGTGACATCTTTTTTACAATTGTGTTGAATGTAAGTGTAGATGTGCAAAAACATATGTGTAAGAGTGCTTGAGCTCTTGTGATTATTGATGACCGTATACTACTCCACTGTCTACGAGCCATGTTGCATGCGCTATCCCAGTTTTTGATTTCTAATGTGATATATTATATGATGGTGTTACCGGAGCATATTAAGTATGCATTTTACTTTTGAAGTTATATAAGCCTAAAAAAGTTTAGTCACTACTCTGAAAATGTGTATTCATATTCTCTCTTGTTCATATTTACAGGATTCTTGTTCCCTCCCTCCATTCTTTGTTCCCTTTTCGCCCTGATGAAGGTGTAGCCGCGGCAAAGGCAACACACCAAAATGCGCGCTGGCGTTTTTCCTAGAGGGGAAGCTGGACGATATCTGCCCCTATCCCCTTTACCATGATGATGTGTACTATTCTGTCTCAGGAACATCTTGTGGCGTTTCTTTATTCTCTGTTTCTGTTAATGTGATGAATTGTGTGATGGAGGTTTGGAGATGTGTGTTGAGTGTTTGGGAATATGTGAAGGGTTGAATGTGTAGTATGAAAGAGGAGTGTGGGATTGGATATTTTGGAATACCCTGTTTATTTATATTTGATGCACTGACTTGTATCATGTCAAGTACCTTACCTTTTTGAAATATATGTTAAAAATAAAAAAAACGATCTATTTGTGTACTAATTGGTATGACTGACTTTCCCAGCACTTAATTTACTCCGGTGACTGTGTGTTTATCTAAGACCCCTCCTTGGGACCTTGTTTCATCAATCGGGGCAGGTAGTTCCTGTTGTAGGTGAAGATTCTGGTCACTGGAGGTGCTTATGGTTGACGCAGTGCACAGGATTTCAATTATTGCAACCCCCACAAGGGATACTGACCTCATACCTGGTGCGAGGGCAGGGCAGGCCTCGTGAGTGGTGTAAAACTACCATCTGTGTTACAGAACCTTACAGAGTCCGGAGTAGCTCAGGATCAGCAAACCGGTCGATTTAGTTGTGGTGCCAAAGAATGCAGGGGAGTGACTCTTTCACTTCAAGGGAGATTCCTTCAGGTATCTTTGATGACCACAGGCCTGGAAAGGTTCCTGTATGGTGCACAGGTGTATGCAGCACACTGGAAGGGCGATGAAGTTAAGCCCAAAAAAAGTCCAGCAAACTCCAGAGTGCTCAGATGGTAGAAGAAGTGACATCTGATCTAAAACTTATCCCAGGATGAATCCAGGTAAACATTTAATTTCCCTACGGAAAGGGTTGTGATGATACCGGGGACCCTCCCATTTCCTTTGTCCAGTTTCTCCCAGAACTAGTTTGAACTGGACTATGTGTGGGGACACCAAATGTGCCCTTTATGCAGACTGAGTGGCACTGGCAAGTGAACCCACCCAGCCCACATACACTAAACCATGTCTTGGAGGTGGTCGCACCTCCGTGTGACAGGAAACCTATCGTTCTACCTTCCCATGCTCGAGGTTGGGTCAGTGGCAGGAGGGCAGAATCGTGTCTTGGTCGGCAGCAACCATTGTGTGCAGTGTGAAGCAGTGGTGTGGTGCAGTGGCCAGATCAGCTGACTTCAGAGCACCCCGGCTCCGGCAGCAGGTCAGCTCATCACCATGTGACTCTGGGCAATAGGTCACCTAATTTCCACGACGGCCCCCAGTGCCTTGAGACCCGTAAGGGTGAGTAGTTCGGGCTTTACAAAGACGGATTTATTTATTTGATGGGATCCGTATGCGGGAAGCTGTATTCCTCTGATTGTGCACAGTCCATCATTCCACCGCTCCATAAGATGTTGCTAGGTGCTGATTGTGAGAAGTTAGCCTGGCATATGATGGCCACTAGTTCTAGTGGGCAACTTGCACCAGTCTAATCAACCCATATTGATGGTGGTTGTAAAGTCAACCTTATAGAAAGCTATCCTAGTGGTAGCGTGGACCAGCAGTCATCAGGCTAAGACTTCAGTAGGCGAGTTAAGCAAGTTGTTTTACCAATTATAATCCCTTGAGTACCAAATGAAAGGACACCACACAAGGTCTATATCAAATATATATGTATTTAATCTAAACACAACCCCCCTGCACTCTTTTTGAGGTCAGAGGTAAAAATACAATTCAAGTCACAAAGTTAATATACGATAAGTTGCACAGTACATGTTATGCCCTAGGGGCCTCACAAACCATATACTAAGAAAGTGGTATAAGTACCACGTGAGAGTTAGAAAGCAGGCCTAGAGCCTGTAGAATCGCTGGGGCTACACTAAACAACCAGTTGTTAGGAAGTAGGAGACCCATGGGAGCCGCTTGCAGTGTCTAAACACAGGCGCCGGTTCCCGTTGACTTTCCATGGTGTTCGTAAAAGTTACAAAGTTAAAGATTAAGGACACTTCTGGATAGACTTGGATAAAACCCTTTTACACTAGGACACTTCGAGAGTCAAGACCCACGGGAGGACCGAAGTACTCGAGTTACCTCACCCAGGGAAGCCGGGTGCATAGGTGTCTTTTTGTGTGGGGTTTCGTCGTATTTTCTATGGAGAGCTGCAAAGAAGTGCTGCAGGCGACCAGAGGAAAAGTGTCCGGGTGGATCCAAGGGTGGATCGAAGAAGTGAAGAACCTGAAAGCAGAAGGGACAGTGTCTGGGTCACTAGCCAGTGACCAGAAAGGACCAGGGAGGAACCAGGCGATGTTGGGTACTTTAAGGTGAAGAAGGTGAGTTTGTCTCTTTAGCCACGATGTCCAGGAGGCATCGACGATGACCAGGAGCAGGATTCGAGCTGTACCACAATAGATCTAGATGACTGCAGTGTTGGTATCCGGATTGAACCTAACAAGCCTTGGCAACCGCAACCCATGCTGGATGTCAAGATTGGATCTGTTGCAGACCAGCAATATCTGTGGCACTTCTCCTTTGTAGGAACGCTGGGGCAAGCCTGGAGCAACTAGTATCACAAGTTAGATTCAAGATGGCGACTTCAGTGGGCTCACTAGCCAATGGGCAAGGAGCTGGGAAGATGCATCAAGCACAAATGTAAAGGTAGGGCCCACGGGACACTCGCAGAGTATGGGGGCCTGGGCTTCAGGGCAAATGATGCCCGGGGATGGGGCTTCTTGTACCCCAATGCACAACTTACTGAGGCTTCAGGAAAGGAGTGCAGGTAGCAAAATGCAGGATGTCCAAGATGTCGGGTCCCATGTCTCTCGTGTCCACCACAGGTCTAAGCTTTGCTGTGGATGTGGGTCGGGGTCAGAGAAGTCTGGAAGTCCAGTTCTTGAGTCACAGAGTCTTCGGGTTCCGGCGGGAGCTGTGAAACTGCAGACCAGCAAAGTTGCTGTTGGTGCCTGTTTGCACAGGGTGGTCACTCCTTGACCACAAGGGAGATGTCTTCCGTCTTCTATTCAGAATAGAATGTTGAAGGTCCAAAAGTTCTGTATCAAAGTTTCTTCCAGGATAATCTAAAGTCCTTGGGACACAGCTCCTATACTTATACTAAGGATGGGGGCTGGATTACCTGCCTAGGTCCCTCCTATGAGTAGACCTGAGAAGGGGGTGGTTACACTTCTTTCCATTTGTCCAGCTTCGCACCAGAGCTGGGGCTGGAGTGCCCCAGCAACTGGTTTGAACCGGGCTATGCATGGAGCACCTTGTGTGCCCCAGGCAGTGTCCAGATGCATTCACTGAATGCATCTCTCCCTGCCCCAATACACATAACCCCTGGCTGGGGAGGTGCTGGCACCTCCCTGGACAGGAAACCTATTGTCCAGGCCGCACTTGCTGGAGTTTCCCCCAGCAACAGGAGGCCAGACTTGTGTCTGTGGCAGCAGCATCCATTTTGTGATGCTGTGGCTCTGTTTAACTTTAACCGGGTAAAGCAGTAATGTACATGTCTTTAGGGGGATAGTGAGTGTGTTTACAACAGTTCTTTGTATCATTAGGCTAAATCCTTGCTCAAATAGATTGAGTCAAAAGTCCATTTTTATGTAGAAAAAGGCTCTTTATTGATTTAAGTAAAAACATGAACAGCCGACACGTGTTTCGCCTCCTTTGGCGATTCGCGCCAGGGCTTTTTCAAAGCTATTTACATTTCAGTTTGCTCATTGCAATTCTTCATCATTATTTGTACTGTTTTCCAACAAAAGTCCGGTTTTTCAAGGTATGGATTTGTGAGGGGAAATCCCTAAATTTCGTAGTCGGGAGCCTGCAGGTCATTCCTTCCGCTTTCGCAAATCCATACTTTGAAAAACCGGACTTTTGTTGGAAAACAGTACAAATAATGATGAAGAATTGCAATGAGCAAACTGAAATGTAAATAGCCTTGAAAAAGTCCTGGCGCGAATCGCCAAAGGGGGCGAAACACGTGTCGGCT
Source organism: Lissotriton vulgaris (assembly GCF_964263255.1). Taxonomy (NCBI): domain Eukaryota; kingdom Metazoa; phylum Chordata; class Amphibia; order Caudata; family Salamandridae; genus Lissotriton; species Lissotriton vulgaris. Next base: position 58,088 of record NW_028254270.1, on the reverse strand, counting down.
GTTCATGTTTTTACTTAAATCAATAAAGAGCCTTTTTCTACATAAAAATTGACTTTTGACTCAATCTATATGAGCAAGGATTCAGCCTAATGATACAAAGAACTGTTGTAAACACACTCACTATCCCCCTAAAGACTTTACTGTTTAAAACTCAAGAGGTCCAGAGTTTTTTTGAGTGTGCTTCTCTTATAAAAACCACGTGAAGACTGATATAGCCTTGGATTCTCCTTTGGACCACCCTTCTTTTCTAGAAACAGTAAGGTTCATGTCTTTTCCCTCCAGAAGGATGGAATGCTACCCCTGCCGCCAGAATTGGTGGGGGGGGGGGGGTAGTATTCCAAAGTGTTTGACACCCACACGACATGTTTGATTAAGCCAAACCAAAGTTAGCATAGAGGATATGATATGGCTATATCATACAACAGCTATAAGGAGATGGTTCCGAAAGCTGCAGAGGGGCTCAGCTCATGGTATGGCACCCTCTCACATAAAACCAAGCACTCTGCCTCCAGGATTGTCGGGGCCGACCATAGGAGTGGCTTATAGGTGAATATGTGTCTATATGTGAAGGTAGATATAGGTATGTGTTGGAATTGGCCCTTTTGGCAGGTTCACCCCTAAACTTTTTGCTTTAAATGGTGAATTGGTGATGGTGATTTTTGGGTTGTGCGCACTTTCACTCTGTCCCAGTGGAAAGTGCGTGCGCACTCTGAGTGCGTGGAGAAAGGTTGGCCTGCCCTCCCATAGGAATGCACGGGGAATGTCTGTGTCCCTGGTAGTTCCTGATGCGTGAGGTGTACATGCTCGAGTTTGGTATGTGCAAACTCGTGTGATTGAATGCTTAGCAATGATGTATGTGGCATGATTGTGTCTTGTGCGGAAGTGCCACTTCTAGGAGTTGGCATATTAGTGTAAAATATGCCTGGCGTGTGATTGGCTGGAGCTGGCTGGTGAGCCTGGCTCCAGGAAGTCTGGATGGGTCTACCCGGTGGTGAGTGTGAGATTAGCATGCTGATGTGAGGGAGGGGCTGCACCTGGTTCCTGAATGGGGCTGGGCTTTCCCCACACAATGCTGGCTCCGCCCCCTGTGGTGCGTCTAATGACCCTAGCCCTGACAGTGATTGAAAAGGGTGGTTGAGCACATCAACGGTGCTCCAAAACCAGCTGCGACTGGTTTCTCCCCCACCCTTCACCTACAGACAAAGGAATTTACAGTATAAGAAGGGGCTGTGTCCCCTAACAAAAATGTTCTCTGCCAGGATCCTGCCGGAGGGGGCTGCTGCTGTTGCTGGGGCCAGGAGGACTGCCACTTGGATTGTCTCCCTGCCTGGAGACCCAGTGAGCTGGCTCTGGGCCCAGCCTTGCCCCCTGCCTGCTGCATTTCTTGAAGGGCTCTTGCTGTACTTTTGGAGCCTCCAGCGCCTGGAAGCGCTTTATTGATTGCCTGCTAGCGCTCAGAGCGCTTTGTTTTCCACTTATAGCGCTTGGGAGCGCTGTATTCACCTACCTACCGCTTGGGAGCGCTTCATTTCCCTGAAGCGCCTGGGAGCGATTTTATCTTGGGGCCCCAGCGCTTAAGAGCGCTTTATTTTGTCTCTAGCGGCTGCCCACGCCGCATTTCGAGTGAAGAAAGCAGGTGCCCACCCTGCGTGTCGCTGCTTGTTTGCGGCTGCCCACGCCGCACCTGTGGCCCAGGGGCATTGAAATTGTTGCCGGGCCGCTGCCTAGTGCAACCCGGAAGTGCCGCCTTCACGTCCCCAGGGCAGTGCTGCTACTGACTGCCCTCAGCAGCGCGACCCGGAAGTGCCAGCGGCTCGCCTGGTTGTAGGCGGGACTTCGGGACAACCGGAAGAGGCCGGGAGCCCACCTCGCCTCCTCTGGAAGCTACCGAGGAGTCCGGGCAGCCCACACCTGAGAAGCGCCGGAGGAAGAGACCGGGTGGAGCCGTCCTGGGACCAGCAGGGAGAGCCCTGCACAGAGGAGAAGAGCAGCGCCAGCAGAGAAGCCGGTGAGTGACCGGGAGGGAGCACGCTGAGAGGCAGAGCCCTCGAGGGCTCCAAGGCACTTTTCCTCCTTGAGTTCCCCGGAGGGAGGGGGCTCCACCCACGCCGCAGTTGCTGCCAGAGCCTGTCGAGGCTCCACGATCCATGGCGGCATATGTTGTTGGAGCCACGAGTCTCCGGGGGGAGTTTCCTTTCCCTGTTGAGCGGCCCCAGTTGGCAGAGGGTCGCTCCAGCGACTCCCGGGGCAGTGGTTTCTCTCGAGTCCCAGAGGGGGGCTCAATCAGAGGCTTACGGCGCCCCAAGTAATCCCGGTTCTCCCGTGAGGGACCCCACCGCCCAGTGAGGCTGCAATTTGTTCTTGAGCCCTGAGAGAAGGCTCGTGGCGGCATTTATTGATTTTGAGTCCCCAGAGGGGGGACTCCAACGTTGGTGCCACATTTGCTCGAGCCCAGAGAGGCTAAGGGGGACAGTGTGATTGTTCTGAGCCTGGGAGGCTCCCACGTGGCCCCCTCATTGTCCACACAGCTGCCCAGCACTTCGTGGGCAGCTGCCACGTTTAGGCACCCTTGACACTGGGACACAGGGCGTCCTAGCCCCAACAAGGCCAGTTGGCCTACGGACAGTCACAGGTGGTGACTTATGTGAGTTTGGTGCAATTGTTCTTTTGCTGCAACTCTGAATGTGTTTTTATACGTCATGTGCCTTGTTCTTACACCTCTGAATGTGTTGTTGATGCATCATGTGTTTTCCTTCCTTACACCGCTGAATGTATGTTCTGCATCATGTGTTATGTGCTTATACCACTACAGGTATTGTGATACTTAGGTGGTTGTTCTTGCTAGTACAGGTGGTGCTAGTGGGGTCCTGGTTCCCTGCGTGACCTGTTCCTAAGGTGGTTAGGATTGCGTAGGTGGTACATAACCTTTACCAGTAGTGACTGGTTGTGTGCTTTATGTCCTATTTTGTGCTACAGTGATTTATACTCTATGTTCTAAGTGCTCATTCTGCCAAGTGCTAGGTTCTAAAAGTGCATATTCCTGACAGTGGTCCATGTGGCCCTGTCTTGTACATATCACCTGTAAATTCGGCCCGTGCCTGTTGGCACATTGTAAAGTGTGTGTTTTCATCTAATGTGTTTTGGTGTAATACAAAGGCTATTATATATAACCTGGTGTGGAGTTTCCTTTGTGGTGGGCCTTGGGTGTTGATGCTGGGGTGCGTGCGAAAATACTTAACTCACATCGCCTCCAAGTTTAGCCTTGCTGCTCGCGCCACGTTACCTAGAGGGTGAGCAAGGGTTATCTTGGAGTGTAACTCCCTTGCCCTGACTTAGGAGTGGTGGTCTCTGACTGACTTCGGCGCAAGCCCTGGCCAGCCAGGGATCCCATTTCTAACATTTCTAACAGTATACCATATCTAAGTAAGGGGTGATTACACCACCTTACCCAGGCTGTGTGAACAGACCTGTGGCGCCAGTTGGGAAGGTAATCCCTATTAAAACCTGGGTCTGTATTACAAAAGTGCCCCGGGGGTGCAATGGGTGCATCCTACCCTGGAGGCTGTGCGTTCATTGTCATAGGGTGCACTGTCCCTATTGGCACCTGGTGCACCTACTTAAAGGCAAACCATGGTGCAAACAAGGACATTGTGCACTGTATGTTAGACAGCCTCTGGTCACTCACAATGAGGAGAAACCCTCTACCACAATACTCTGCTGAGCAGACTGGAAGAAGCGTTCAGACATATTCTGCCATTTCATTAAGTGGATTTGCAAGTGGCAGTAAGGTGTGTTGGGCCCCAAGCTGCAGAATACTCAAGTCATTGTGGAACTAAGCCTCCATGGATTCAAGAAACATCTTAAAACTGAACTCTTCTTGATGGCGTCTGCCTGAATCCACTCTTCAGACTGAGTCCATGGAATGTGGGTTGAGGTCCCTCACATCCTGGTGTCGAACTCTGCTGCCTCTGTGACTGTGACTGCAGCCTTGGAATGTGGGTTGAGGTCCCTCCCCCTCTGTTGGGTTATACACTCTGTCACTGAGACCGCATCCATGGAATGTGTGTTAATGTCTATCACCCTCTTCTGTCTGGTACCACTTGTAGGAAGCTAGCTCTGAATAAACTATACCAAATGAGGTATAGTGTGCAGAGAGTCCAGTGGAACCCAAAAGGTAGGCAGAGGTAAAGTAAGATAGCACCTGACTCTCTATTTGTGGCCGTGTGGGGGAGCAGTAAGGTTTTTATCAGAAGACAGCATTAAGCATTTGTTGTAGACACTCAGGCAGCAAATGATGTCACACACTCAAAGACGGAACTCAGACCAATGCTCTTTGTATAAAAATATTCTCTATTTCATTTCCTAGAACCAAGCAAGCCTGGCACAGGGAAGTGACATACTTTGCAGTAATAGTACAGTTCGAATTGCAGTTGTTTATATACTTTGGTTTGACTACAGTATAACTACTAGTAATGTAATGCTTCAAAATATTGTACATAGACTTGGTATTGGCTTTTCAATAGAATGTCAAATAGATTGCTTTACAGATTACTTTTCTTACACAGGGTAGTATACCTGGATACTGCACTGGGACATTTCCTGTAAACAAGCAAGTACAAGCGTTTTGGTTATTTGGTTACAGTTTTAGAGACATTTGTATAGATTTTCAGATTCCACACTTAGAAACTTTTTCACAAAAAAACAGTCAATATTATCCTATTGAGGAAAATAACTATCGGTTTTGAGGTAAGTATTTGGTAGGGGAAGTTGAGGATCTGGGGTTAGACTCAGGGGTCCCCCAGGGTCAAGGATGCACTCTTGTTACACCCTCAGCAGGACTAGGGTGGCCAGGTACAGAGTGCTGAGGCCCAATGTTATCCAATGGGGGATAGGGAGCTTCCGGTTTGTGGCTGCTGATGAGCAGGCCACAAGGTTGTGGAGCAAAGCTCCTAGCCTTAAGCTCAGGGCAAATGGGGGTTCCATGTAGCCCCAAAGGTGCACCCTCAGTGACACTACGGCTGCTGGGTGCTGGGTGCTGGGTGCTGGTTTGTCATTGGGTACCCCGATACTTTCAATGGGGAATCTCCGGTTTGAAAATCTACTGCAGGCTTGGGGAAAAATGTCTTCTAGATGTGACCACCACGTAGAGAGGTAAGTTGGGATGCTGGTGGTTGGTTGGACACCATCAGTTGGGCCATGCACAGCCATGGGGCGTCGGGTGCAGGGGTGTCTTTTATGGTTGGATCTTCTTACCAGCTTCTGGACTCGGTTGGGGGAACCTTCTGGATTGAGGTGGCAAGCGGCAGCTAGAGGCTTTAGGCAAGTCAGGAATCACCGGATCTCAGGTCAGGATTGCCAGGGAGACCTCCTTGTGGTGTTGGGCCACTCAAACTCGGGCCATGGGCGTGGGGTGCAGAGTGGTCCAGAGCTGGAATCTGTGGGTGGAGAAATCGGGTGTTCGAGGGAGACAAAGTATTTTCCTAGGAAGACAGGGCAGGTCATTGGGGTTCTTGAGGTTTCTGCCTGCAGGACACACCAGAGTTTCGCTACTGCAGGTTTGCGGTGTGGACAGGCCAGTCGGGCTAGGGCCAAGTTAATGGGAGTCTTCCTCTTCTTAGCTTTGGCATGACTCTTCGGTCCTTCTATTTTTTCTTGGGGTTTATTGTCTGAGGAGGCAAGGTTCAGGGGTACCCTTAAATGCTAGATTTAGGAGTGTTTATAGTTAGGTAAAAGTGTGGAACCAATGGGTCGCTTCCTTGGGGTGGATACAGCACTATTATGCCACCCTCCAGTGGGAGGCGGGCATAAGACTCACGCTGGTTGTCTGGTCTCCCCATCTGCAAAATGGCAGGGACTAAGAGTTGTGCTTCACCTCACCTCCCCCACCTGAGGGGTGGGGTAGGTAAAGGTCGGAACACCCCTCTTCCTCACTTGTTTTCCCCGTAGATTCTCCTGCCCAAATTGGAGGTCAGAACTGGTGTGGGCCAGTTCCCGGAAGCAGCAACAGGCCTGGGAAAGCTCACAAAGGTGGCAAGTCTTTGAAGCTTCCCCTTCGTGGACCCTGCCCATCCTGGAGGAGGGGGCTTGGCACCCAGTCCCAGGATGTGCATTGTTTCAGACCCCAAAAGAAACAGGCTCTCCACCTAGGGGTCCAGAAGTGGCAGCTATTAAGCAGCCACCCAGCCTGGACACTAGTGTTATGTCGTTTTTCAGGGGGCATCTCTAAGATGCACTCTGTGTGCATTTTTCATTAAATCCAACACTGGCATCAGTGTGGGTTTAATGTGCTGATACCAAACTTCTCAGTTTTCAGTAAAGCTATTATGGTACTGTGGAGCATTATAATACTGTGGCGATTGTAATGACAAATTCCCAGCACCATATACTCTTAATGGCATTACCACACTTGTCTAAGAACTGGCTTAGACACTGTAGGCTACAGAACTCATGCACCTGTATACTCCCCACTGGTATAGTGCACCCAGCTAGATGGGTGGCCGATCTATGCCAGGGCAGTGGGTTGTAGACATGGCACACAGGGATGTGTGCCATGGTGATGTTTCACTTTGTTCTGCACCATAACAGGCAGTCTGAAAAGGCAGTGTGTGTGTGTGTGTGTGTGTAAAGGTACAGGGCCTCTAAGAGTGGCACAATAAGTGTTGCTTCCCTTAGAGTACTTCCCTGGTCAGAGTACCCTGGGTACCTGTGGTACCATTTACCAGGGACTGACCTGTGGACAGAGATGCCAATTAGGTTTAGTCTACAATGCAGTTTTGGGGAACGAACATAGGTCCTGGTTACCTGATTGCAAGAGCCCAGGGCACATTCAGGCAAAGTACATCAGCAGTTCAGCAACAAGTGGGAGAAACCATGCATAAAGAGGGCACTTTCTCAAACTACTGTCTGTTAGTGTGACTGCATCCACGAAATGTGTTTTAAGATCCCTCACCCCCTTCTATTGGGTTCTACTGTCTCTGTCACTGTGCCTGCACCCATGGAATATGTGTTGAGGCCCTGCACTCCCTTCAGGGGTTCTACTGTCTGTTAGTGTGACTGCATCCATGGAATGTGTGCTGATGTCCCTCATCCCCCTTCTGTCGGGCTCTACTGTCTCTGTCTCTGCATCCATGGAATGTGTGTTGCTGTCCCTCACCCCTTCTGTTGGGTTCTACTGTCTGTGTCATTGTGACTGTGTCCATGGAATGTATGTTGACGTCCTGCATGTTCTGTCGAGTTCTACTGTCTCTGTCAGTGTGACTGCATGAATGGAATGCGTGTTGATGTCCCTCACCACTTTCTGTCAGTTTCTACTGTCTCTGTCACTGTGACTGCATCATTGTAATGTGTGCTGTCCCTCACCTCCTGTTGGGCTCTACTGTCTCTGTCTCTGTGACTGCACCCACAGAATGTGTGTTGATGTCCCTCACCCCCTTCACAGGTTCTACTGTCTCCATCACTGAGACTGCTTCCATGGAATGTTTGTTGATGTCCCTTACCCCCTTCTGTCGGGTTCTTCTCTCTCTGTCACTGTGACTGCATCCATGGAATGTGTGTTGAGGTCCCTCTCCTCCTACTGTCCAGCTATTCTGACTCTGTGACTGCAGCCGTGGACTGTGTTTTGATGTCCCTCACCCTTTCTCAGATTCTACTGTCTCCATCGCTGCAACTGCTTCCATGGAATGTGTGTTGAGGTCCCTCTACTCCTACTGTCCAGCTATTCTGCCTCTGTGACTGCAGCCGTGGAATATGTTTTGATGTCCCACACCCTTTCTCAGATTCTACTGTCTCCATCACTGAGACTGCTTCCATGGAATGTGTGTTGAGGTCCATCACCCCTTCACAGGTTCTACAGTCTGTGTCATTGTGACTCCATCCATGGAATGTTTGTTGATGTCCCTCACCCCCTTCTGTTGGGCTCTACTGTCTCTGCATCCATGGAATGTGTGTTAAGGTCCCTCACCTTCTTCGGCCGGGCTCTTCTGTCTGTGTCATTGTGACTCCATCCATGGAATGTGTGTTGAGGTCCATTACCTCCTTCTGTCCAGTTCTACTGCCTCTGCGACTGCAGCGGTGGAATGTGTGTTGATGTCCCTCAACCTCCTCCTGTCGGGCTCTACTGTCTCTGTCTCTGTGACTGCAGCTGTGGAATGTGTGTTGAGGTCCCTCAACCTATTCTGTCGAGTTCTACTGTCTCTGTCAGTGTGACTGCATCCATGGAATGTGTGTTGAGGTCCCTCACCCCCTTACCAGGTTCTACTGTCTCCATCACTGAGACTGCATCCATGGACTGTTTGTTGCGGTCCCTCACTCCTTCTGTCGGGTTCTTCTGTTTCTGTCTCTGCATCCATGGAATGTGAATGGATGTCCCTTATCCCCCTTCTTTCGGGCTCTAACGTCTCTGTTTCTGTGACTGCATCTATGGAATGTGTGTTGATGTCCCTCATCCCCCTTCTGTCGGGCTCTACTGTCTCTGTCTCTGCATCCATGGAATGTGTGTTGAGGTCCCTCACCCCCTTCTGTCGGGTTCTACTGTCTCTTTCAGTGTGACTGCATGATTGGAATCTGTGTTGATGTTCCTCACCACTTTGTCATTTTCTACAGTCTTTGTCTCTGTGACTGCATCCACAGAATATTTTTTGATGTTCCTCACCCCCTTCACAGGTTCTACTATCTCCATCACTGCTGGAATGTTTGTTGATGTCCCTCTCCTCCTACTGTCCAGCTCTACTGCCTCTGTGGCTGCAGCCGCGGAATTTGTGTTGATGTCCCGCACCCCCTTCAAAGATTCTACTGCCTCTGTCACTGAGACTGCTTCCATGGAATGTGTGTTGAGGTCCATCACCCCCTTCAAGGGTTCTACTGTCTGTGTCATTGTGACTACATCCTTGAAATGAGTGTTGAGGTCCATCACCCCCTTCTGTTGGGTTCTTCTGTCTCTGTCTCTGTGCGGTGCTTACCACATGGTGGTACCTACAGAGGAGCACCTCACGGCTATCACACCACGACAGTGCTATTCCAAGCCCTGGGGGAGGAGGTTGCACCTAGCTCACTCTACTTCTTTCCAACCAGTGGAAGGTAGAAGACACGCAGTGCATCGCTGAAAAACATACCCCGTAATATGAACCTGCTAATGTCAGGTCCATGATCTAGAATACACAATGTCACCTAACACACCCAACTACCCAATGGCAAGTCAATGGAGATGAAGGCAGAACATCCCTTACTTTCAGGGGTTCACATGTCCGACATCAAGTGAGGGGGTTAGAAGGAAGAACTTCACATGAAGATATTGTCTCCCAAATGTGAAGTCAATGGAACGGGAGGTGGAACTCATTGATATACTCAACTGTTTGATATTATGTCAATAGAATGAGGCAGAAGCCATCAATATTCAACTGCCCGGTACAAGGTCAATGGAATGGAGGCAGACCTATTCAGGTGGCCTACTGCCCGATGATAGGTGAATGGAAGAGGCGGCTACACACCACTTGGAGATGTTAAACGTCACTTACTTCTGATGAAAGGAGCCAGCTGGTAACGGTAGACTCTGACCTTCATGTTCCTGTACATCACCATTCTGGGGCAGTACCTCCGGGGCATCACCCTCCTCTTTACTGAGGGCCTTAGCATGATGTTATCTCTCTGAACCTGGAAGTAGGACTCCTGTTTTCCCCAGAAGGACAGTGGACTATACAACCTGGTCCTATTATTGCATCACTTGATGATGGTCTCTGGTTGTCATAATCCACCTCAGTGGGTCATCTCTGCTCAGCTCCAGGCCCCTTAGGGCCACAGTGAATTGGTTGCAGACTTTCTCAACCTTTTGGGACAGTCAAAGAGGGAAAGAGGCTTGTGTTCCAGTATCCATGAACATATTTTAGGTTTACATTGAAGTGAGGGGGGGGTGACATTTGCCCCCAAGGCTTCCCGCCTTGGGTATAGCCCACCCACTGCAGTCTTTTCTTTTAGGTGTCTCATGATTTATGTTATGCCCTGGAAGGGTCCCTCTTGAAACCCAAAAGATCTAGTATATGTTCCATGAACATTTTAAAAACAGGGGGGCCTAAGAGGGGACACTTTGGGTGTATAAAAGGAGACAGCGCTGGACTAGTCTAGGGTTTGCCTCCAGTGATCCACAGGAGGCATTGCAGGGATAGTTTATGGATTACTCCCTGTGTACAACAGGATGCAGCACTGGGCTAGTTTATAAATTACTTCCTGTATAGAACAGAAGACAGTGTCGGGCTAGTTTATGGATTACTTCCTGTGTACAACAGGAAGCAACATTGGGCTAGTTTATCGATGACTTACATTATACAAGAGGAGACAGTGCTGGGCTAGTTTATAGAATACTTTGTGTGTACAGCAGGAGGTAGTGCTTGTGAGAAAGTGTGTTCTTTCTTGCATGGTATGCCCCCACATTTTGCTGAATTGCTGATGTTCTCTGACTGAGTGTGCCCTGGGCTCCTGCCAATCAGGTGCCCAGGGTCTATGTTCCTTCCCTAAAACTGCATTGAAGCCTATACCCAATTGGCATCTCTGGCCACATGTTAGCCCCAGGTAAATGGTACCACAGATACCAAGGGCACTGTGACCAGGGAAGACCCCTGAGGGCTGCAGCACTTATTGTGCCACCCTCAGGGGCCCTGTACCCTGACACCCACACACTGCCTTTGCAGGCTGAGTGTCTTGGTGCAGAACAAAGTGAAGAGTCGACATGGCACACATCCCTGTGTGCCATGCCCACAAGACCCACTGCCCTGGCATACCTCAGTCACCCTTCTAGCTGGGTGCCCTATGCCAGTGGTGAGGGTACAGGTGTGTGAGTCCTGTACCCCTACAGTGCCCAAGTCCATTCCTGGGCACTGTAAGTGCAGTGCTGCCATTAAGAGTATATGGTGCTGGAAGTTTCTCATTAGGAACTCCAGAACACCATAATGGTTACACTGAAAACTGGGAAGTTTGATATTAAATTTCTCAACACATTAAACCCACACTGATGCCAGTGTGGGATTTAATGTAAAATGCACAACAGAGGGAATCTTAGAGATGCCCCCTGAAACTTGACCAACTCCTAGTGACTTGACTGAGTGGCTGCTTAGGCTGCCACCAACAGACATGTTTCTGAACCCCTAGGTTGATAGCCTGCTGCTCTCAGGGGCCGAAACAAGGCACATCCTGGGACGAGGTGCCAAGCCTCCTCCCCCAGGATGGGCAGGGTTCATGAAGGGGAAGCGTCAAAGGCATGCCGCCTTTGTGAGCCTCCCCAGACCATTTGCTGCTTTCAGCAACTGGTCCCCACTGGTTCTACCCCCCCCACTTTGGGCAGGAGAGCCAGCGGGGAAAGCAATTGAGGGAAAGAGGTGTGCCCAATCAATCAATCAATCACGTCATTTGTATAGCGCACTACTCACCCGGTAGGGTCTCAAGGCGCTTGGGGAGGGGAAAGTTACTGCTCGAACAGCCAGGTCTTGAGCTGCTTCCTGAAGGCGAGATGGTCTTGGGTTCGCCGAAGGTGGGTGGGGAGGGAGTTCCACGTCTTGGCTGCCAGGTAGGAGAAGGATCTTCCTCCGGTGGTGGCTCTGCGGATGCGTGGTACGGTGGCGAGTGCGTGGCTGGTCGATCGTAGCTGGCGGGTGGGCGTGTAGAAGGTCATGCGGTCGTTGAGGTACTTGGGGCCCAGGTCGTGGAGAGCCTTGTGTGCGTGGGTGAGGAGTCTTACCGTGATTCTCTTGCTGACGGGGAGCCAGTGCAGGTCTCTCAGGTGTCCGGTGATGTGGCTGTGTCGGGGGATGTCCAGGATGAGTCGTGCGGATGCGTTCTGGATGCATTGGAGTCTTTTTTGAAGTTTTGCTGTGGTTCCGGCGTAGAGGGTGTTCCCGTAGTCCAGTCGGCTGGTGACGAGTGCCTGGGTGACGGTCTTCCTGGTTTCCGTGTGGATCCATCTGAAGATCTTGCGGAGCATGCGCAGGGTGTTGAAGCACGAGGATGAGACGGCGTTGACTTGTCTGGTCATTGACAGGGAGAAGTCCAGGATGAAGCCCAGGTTGCGTGCGTGGTCCGTCGGTTTGGGAGGGGTGCCCAGGGCCGGGGGCCACCAGGAGTCGTCCCAGGCGGAGGGTGATGATCCCAGGATGAGGACTTCCGTCTTGTCCGAGTTCAGTTTAAGGCGGCTGTACCTCATCCAGTCGGCGAAGTCTTTCATCCCTTCTTGTAGGTTGGCTCTAGCGGTGGTGGGGTCGCTGGTGAGGGAGAGGATGAGCTGGGTGTCGTCGGCGTAGGAGATGATGTTGAGGTTGTGTTGGCGTGCGATGGCTGCGAGGGGGCGCATGTAGACGTTGAAGAGGGTTGGGCTGAGTGAAGATCCTTGTGGTACACCGCAGATGACTTCGGTGGCCTCGGATGTGAACGGAGGGAGGCAGACTCTCTGGGTTCTTCCGGTACGGAACGAGATGATCCACTCCAGCGCTTTTTCTCGAATTCCGATGTTGCTGAGGCGCTTCACTAGAGTTCGGTGGCTGACGGTGTCGAATGCCGCAGAGAGGTCCAGGAGGATGAGGGCCGCTGTTTCCCTTTTGTCGAGCAGGGTTCTGATGTCGTCGGTGGCTGCGATCAGGGCGGTCTCGGTGCTGTGGTTGGCCCGAAACCCAGACTGCGAGAGGTCGAGGGATCCGTTCGTCTCGAGGAAGGCGGCCAGCTGTTTGTTGACGGTCTTCTCGATGACTTTGGCCGGAAAAGGAAGGAGCGAGATGGGTACGGTAGTTCTTGAGGTCGGTGGGGTCCGCCGTTGGTTTCTTCAGGAGGGCGGTCAGCTCGGCGTGCTTCCAGCTCTCCGTGAAGGTGGCGGTGTGGAAGGTGGAGTTGATGGTGTCTCGGAGATGGGGTGCGATGGTGGCGTCGGCTTTGTTGAAGACGTGGTGTGGGCACGGGTCGGTTAGCCACCTCTGCCAACTCTACCGCTCAGGTGGGGGAGGTGAGGTGAAGCACAACTCTGAGCCCCGCCATCTTGAGGATGGGGGGACCTTACCAACCAGGGACAGGCTCCTGCCCACCTCCCACTGGAGGGTGGCACAATAGGGGGTTTACCCACCCTAGGCAAGGGACCCGTTGATCCTTGCCCTTACCTACCTGTAACACCCCTAAATCTAGTATTTAGGCGGCACCCTGAACCTTGCTTGTTCAGGTCCAGCTTGACAAAAACGAAGAAAAGAAGAAAAAAGTCCAAACAGCCGTGCACCCAGCTAACAAGAGGAAGACATATTTGGCACACGTAAGATAGAAATAAACTATAAGTAAGCTAGTTTTCTGAGCCAAAAAACAAAGGGCACTGGTTGTATAGTGAAATCAAAATGTTAAACTTTATGTCTTCTTTTCTTTTTTTTTTTTTTACAAACGCCAGCCGACATGTGTTTCGTCAACAGGACAGTGCCTGTGACTCATCAGGGCTGTAAGGAATATATAAATCATTGTACATGAGCAGAAAGTACAGAATAAAAAAACATACAATAACACTGCACCTGGCCCGAGCTCGAGTGGAAAAACACCACGAGAAGGGCACCCCGGCGAACTTGACCCGAGATTCGGCGACCCCTGACCGGCCTCAAACATCCAGCCGACGCTTGCAGAATAAATCTAGAAGGTCACCCTGACCGTGACCAGGACCTGGTAGGAAGATCCGACCCCAAAAGGCACCCCTGCACCCGATGCCCCACGGCCTTGTGACCCCAAACCTAAGGCTAAGTGCCTAACCAACCCCTTAACTTCCCAACTTAACTTTCCAAGTGGCGGTCGTACCCTGAAGTCCTACGGCTCCCTGCCTGCGGTGCTTTTGCAAACCGGAGGTTCTCCTTTGAAAACAACGGGGAACCCGACCTTGAAACAGCACTCTGCACCCGGCCGCCCCAGTGCCACAGAGGGTGCACCTTTAGTGCTACTTTCTTTCCCCATTTGCCATGACCTTAAACCTAGGAGCTTTGCTCCCACAACCCAGTGACCTGCTTGCCAGCAGCCACCAACCGGAGGCCCCTATCCCCCATTGGATAACATTGGGCCTCAACACTCTGCACCCGGCCGCCCTAGTGCCGCAGAGGGTGCAACAACGGTACATCACTGACCCTGGGGGACCCCTAAGTCTATCCCCTGAACCTTAACTCCCACACTCAATTACTTACCTGTGAACCGATAACCTGTTTTTCCTCCATTGGATAACTTTGACAATTTTCTTCCAAAAAGTTTTTAAGTGTGGCGTTTGAAATTTAAAAATATTCTTTAAAAATTGCACAAATAACCAAAACGTATTTACTTACCTGTTTACAGGAAATGTCCCAGTGCTGAATCTAGGTATCCAGCACTGAGTTAGATAAGTAACGTAAAAAGTAACGTACTTGTAATTTACTGAAAAAGCGTATTCATTTCAATGTGCTGTCGTTTTTAAGTGTTGCAACCTACGGCATCCCCTGTAAATCAAACAAAGCACTATTTCTATTGCATTTTCAAACTGTTCTATGTCCAGTAACTTATTACTGAAAAGTATTTAATGCTTACCCGTGCCAGGCTTGCTTGGTTCTAAAAATAAAACAACAGTATATATTTGTGTATAAACACAATTGGCCTAGAGTTCAGTTCGTGAGTGTGTGAATTTATTTGCTGACTGAGTGTGTACATCAAATCCTTAACACTGTCCTCTAATACTGCCTACTGCTCAAACACTCCACCACATATAGAGAGTAAGGTTCTATCTAACTTTAACCTCTGACTACCTCTGGGGTCACCTGGACTCTATACACACTATTCCTCAATTTAGTGTACTATATATCGAGCCAGTTTCCTACAGTGCTGGGATAGTTTGTAGATTACTTCCTGTGCACAACAGGAGACAGTGCTGGGATAGTTTGTAGATTACTTCCTGTGCACAACAGGAGGCAGTGCTGGGATAATTTCTAGATTACTTCCTGTGCATAACAGGAGGCAGTGCTGGGCTAGTTTATGGATTACTTCCTGTGCACAGCAGGAGGCAGTGCTGGACTAGTTTATGGATTACTTCCTGTGTAAAACAGAAGGCAGTGCTGGGCTAGTTTATAGATTACTTCCTGTGCACAGCAGGAGGCAGTGCTGGACTAGTTTATGGATTACTTCCTGTGCACAACAGGAGGCAGTGCTGGGCTAGTTTATGGATTACTTCCTGTGCACAGCAGGAGGCAGTGCTGGACTAGTTTATGGATTACTTCCTGTGCACAGCAGGAGGCAGTGCTGGGCTAGTTTATAGATTATTCCTGTGCACAGCAGGAGGCAGTGCTGGACTAGTTTATGGATTACTTCCTGTGCACAGCAGGAGGCAGTGCTGGACTAGTTTATGGATTACTTCCTGTGCACAGCAGGAGGCAGTGCTGGACTAGTTTATGGATTACTTCCTGTGCACAGCAGGAGGCAGTGCTGGACTCGTTTGTAGATTACTTCCTGTGCACAGCAGGAGGCAGTGCTGGGCTAGTTTATGGATTACTTCCTGTGTACAACAGGAGGCAGTGCTGGGCTAGTTTATGGATTACTTCCTGTGCACAGCAGGAGGCAGTGCTGGGCTAGTTTATGGATTACTTCCTGTGTACAGCAGGAGACAGTGCTGGGCTAGTTTATGGATTACTTCCTGTGCACAGCAGGAGGCTGTGCTGGGCTAGTTTATGGATTACTTCCTGTGCACAGCAGGAGGCAGTGCTGGGCTAGTTTATGGATTACTTCCTGTGCACAGCAGGAGGCTGTGCTGGGCTAGTTTATGGATTACTTCCTGTGCACAGCAGGAGGCAGTGCTGGGCTAGTTTATGGATTACTTCCTGTGCACAACAGGAGGCAGTGCAGGGCTAGTTTGTAGATTACTTCCTATGTCCAACAGGAGGCAGTGCTGGGCTAGTTTATGCATTACTCCTGATGTACAATAGGAGGCAGTGCAGGGCTTGTTTATGGATTACTTCCTGATGTACAGCAGGAGGCAGTGCTGGGCTAGTTTATGGATTACTTCCTTATGTACAACAGGAGGCAGCGCTGGGCTAGTTTGTGGATTACTACCTGTGCACAGCAGGAGGCAGCGCTGGGCTAGTTTGTGGATTACTTCCTGTATAGAACAGGAGGCAGTGCAGGGCTAGTTTATGGATTACTTCCTGTGCACAGCAGAAGGCAGCGCTGGGCTAGTTTGTGGATTACTTCCTGTATAGAACAGGAGGCAGTGCAGGGCTAGTTTATGGATTACTTCCTGTGCACAGCAGGAGGCAGTGCTGGGCTAGTTTAAGGATTACTTCCTGATGTACAGCAGGAGGCAGTGCTGGGCTAGTTAATGCATTACTTCCTTTGTACTACAGGAGGCAGTGCTGGGCTAGTTTAGGGATTACTTCCTGTGCACAACAGGAGGCTGTGCTGGGCTAGTTTATGGATTACTTCCTGTGCACAGCAGGAGGCAGTGCAGGGCTAGTTTATGGATTACTTCCTGTGAACAGCAGGAGGCAGTGCTGGGCTAGTTTAAGGATTACTTCCTGATGTACAGCAGGAGGCAGTGCTGGGCTAGTTTATGCATTACTTCCTTTGTACTACAGGAGGCAGTGCTGGGCTAGTTTATGGATTACTTCCTGTGCACAGCAGGAGGCAGTGCTGGACTAGTTTATGGATTACTTCCTGTGCACAGCAGGGGGCAGTGCTGGGCTAGTTTATAGATTACTTCCTGTGCACAGCAGGAGGCAGTGCTGGACTAGTTTATGGATTACTTCCTGTGCACAGCAGGAGGCAGTGCTGGACTAGCTTATGGATTACTTCCTGTGCACAGCAGGGGGAAGTGCTGGACTAGTTTGTAGATTACTTCCTGTGCACAGCAGGAGGCAGTGCTGGGCTAGTTTATGGATTACTTCCTGTGTACAACAGGAGGCAGTGCTGGGCTAGTTTAGGGATTACTTCCTGTGTAAACCAGGAGGCAGTGCTGGGCTAGTTTATGGATTACTTCCTGTGCACAGCAGGAGGCAGTGCTGGGCTAGTTTATGGATTACTTCCTGTGTACAGCAGGAGGCAGTGCTGGGCTAGTTTATGGATTACTTCCTGTGCACAACAGGAGGCAGTGCTGGTATAGTTTGTAGATTACTTCCTGTGCACAACAGGAGGCAGTGCTGGGATAATTTCTAGATTACTTCCTGTGCATAACAGGAGGCAGTGCTGGGCTAGTTTATGGATTACTTCCTGTGCACAGCAGGAGGCAGTGCTGGACTAGTTTATGGATTACTTCCTGTGTAAAACAGAAGGCAGTGCTGGGCTAGTTTATAGATTACTTCCTGTGCACAGCAGGAGGCAGCGCTGGACTAGTTTATGGATTACTTCCTGTGCACAACAGGAGGCAGTGCTGGGCTAGTTTATGGATTACTTCCTGTGCACAGCAGGAGGCAGTGCTGGACTAGTTTATGGATTACTTCCTGTGCACAACAGGAGGCAGTGCTGGGCTAGTTTATAGATTACTTCCTGTGCACAGCAGGAGGCAGCGCTGGGCTAGTTTGTGGATTACTTCCTGTATAGAACAGGAGGCAGTGCAGGGCTAGTTTATGGATTACTTCCTGTGCACAGCAGGAGGCAGTGCTGGGCTAGTTTAAGGATTACTTCCTGATGTACAGCAGGAGGCAGTGCTGGGCTAGTTAATGCATTACTTCCTTTGTACTACAGGAGGCAGTGCTGGGCTAGTTTAGGGATTACTTCCTGTGTACAACAGGAGGCAGTGCTGGGCTAGTTTATGGATTACTTCCTGTGCACAGCAGGAGGCAGTGCTGGGCTAGTTTATGGATTACTTCCTGTGCACAACAGGAGGCAGTGCTGGGATAGTTTGTAGATTACTTCCTGTGCACAACAGGAGGCAGTGCTGGGATAATTTCTAGATTACTTCCTGTGCATAACAGGAGGCAGTGCTGGGCTAGTTTATGGATTACTTCCTGTGCACAGCAGGAGGCAGTGCTGGACTAGTTTATGGATTACTTCCTGTGTAAAACAGAAGGCAGTGCTGGGCTAGTTTATAGATTACTTCCTGTGCACAGCAGGAGGCAGCGCTGGACTAGTTTATGGATTACTTCCTGTGCACAACAGGAGGCAGTGCTGGGCTAGTTTATGGATTACTTCCTGTGCACAGCAGGAGGCAGTGCTGGACTAGTTTATGGATTACTTCCTGTGCACAACAGGAGGCAGTGCTGGGCTAGTTTATAGATTACTTCCTGTGCACAGCAGGAGGCAGCGCTGGGCTAGTTTGTGGATTACTTCCTGTATAGAACAGGAGGCAGTGCAGGGCTAGTTTATGGATTACTTCCTGTGCACAGCAGGAGGCAGTGCTGGGCTAGTTTAAGGATTACTTCCTGATGTACAGCAGGAGGCAGTGCTGGGCTAGTTAATGCATTACTTCCTTTGTACTACAGGAGGCAGTGCTGGGCTAGTTTAGGGATTACTTCCTGTGCACAACAGGAGGCTGTGCTGGGCTAGTTTATGGATTACTTCCTGTGCACAGCAGGAGGCAGTGCAGGGCTAGTTTATGGATTACTTCCTGTGCACAGCAGGAGGCAGTGCTGGGCTAGTTTAAGGATTACTTCCTGATGTACAGCAGGAGGCAGTGCTGGGCTAGTTTATGCATTACTTCCTTTGTACTACAGGAGGCAGTGCTGGGCTAGTTTATGGATTACTTCCTGTGCACAGCAGGAGGCAGTGCTGGACTAGTTTATGGATTACTTCCTGTGCACAGCAGGAGGCAGTGCTGGGCTAGTTTATAGATTACTTCCTGTGCACAGCAGGAGGCAGAGCTGGACTAGTTTCTGGATTACTTCCTGTGCACAGCAGGAGGCAGTGCTGGACTAGCTTATGGATTACTTCCTGTGCACAGCAGGGGGCAGTGCTGGACTAGTTTGTAGATTACTTCCTGTGCACAGCAGGAGGCAGTGCTGGGCTAGTTTATGGATTGCTTCCTGTGTACAACAGGAGGCAGTGCTGGGCTAGTTTAGGGATGACTTCCTGTGTACAACAGGAGGCAGTGCTGGGCTAGTTTATGGATTACTTCCTGTGCACAGCAGGAGGCAGTGCTGGGCTAGTTTATGGATTACTTTCTGTGTACAGCAGGAGGCAGTGCTGGGCTAGTTTATGGATTACTTCCTGTGCACAGCAGGAGGCAGTGCTGGGCTAGTTTATGGATTACTTCCTGTGCACAGCAGGAGGCAGTGCTGGGCTAGTTTATGGATTACTTCCTGTGTACAACAGGAGGCAGTGCTGGGCTAGTTTATCCATTACTCCTGATGTACAACAAGAGACAGTGCTGGGCTTGTTTATGGATTACTTCCGGTGCACAACAGGAGGCAGTGCAGGGCTAGTTTGTAGATTACTTCCTATGTCCAACAGGAGGCAGTGCTGGGCTAGTTTATGCATTACTCCTGATGTACAACAGGAGGCAGTGCTGGGCTAGTTTATGGATTACTTCCTGATGTACAACAGGAGGCAGCGCTGGGCTAGTTTGTGGATTACTTCCTGTGCACAGCAGGAGGCAGCGCTGGGCTAGTTTGTGGATTACTTCCTGTATAGAACAGGAGGCAGTGCAGGGCTAGTTTATGGATTATTTCCTGTGCATAGCAGGAGGCAGCGCTGGGCTAGTTTGTGGATGACTTCCTGTAGCGATCGCCCTTGGAAGAGCGGCAAGTTGCCGCAAACATTATGTTGTCAGAAGTGGGCAGAAAAACTACCAGTCCCAGAAGGCCAAGCGGCGCCAGGAGGCTGCACAATGGGAAGAACTTACTTAAGCTCCTCCCCTTGACCAGAACGGGGCTTGTCAATCCAGTTCCTGGTTTGTTTCCATGTTGTTTCCTGCCTTGGAGCCCCTGCCTTGGAGTAATTTGACTAGCCTGTTTTTGGATCGCCGCGACGACGAAGTGCCTGCGTGGCCAGTTGAGCAGACACCCGCCGCGAAAACGAAGAGCCTGCGTGGCCAGTTGAGCAGACACCCGCCGCGACGACGAAGAGCCTGCGTGGCCAGCACATCAACTTCCCAGCGCGTCTCTGTGAGTAGAACAAAGCCGCGCTTGTGGGGAAAAGAATTGCGGAGAGCGGGCTCGCTCTCTTCTGTACCTCTTGGTTACAGTCCTCGCCTGGTTGACGGTAGAGTGCGGTTCGCACACACTCCTACTTTGTTTTTGCTTTGGTTTCCTGCATTCCGGGGGTTATCGAATCCTGATCCACGTCTATCCCAAAAGGAGTATTTTGGGATCCTGGTACTCAGTACAGGAGCTTGTGAGGAAAGTGCATTAACTTTCGCCAGCTGTTGTATAGACTTCCTGTATTTCCTGTAACTCCTGATTTTCTACACGGAAAGATCGCTTCCACCAGTGGTAAGTTCTGGCGCACTGGGGAGGTGGGGATATTCACGTCAAGGCAAAAGTACAATATCCTTTCTACATCTTTTCGCCCACCTTCAGGGAGGTCTTCCCAGTAAAGCCGCTGAAACCGAATCTCGTCTTGAGAAGTTTAGAAGACCCCCTCATCCATCCCCTGATTCTCCCTTGCGACCTCCGGCCGTGCTCGCGCCAATCGCGGTGAAAGGTCCCGTTGTTGGGTGAAGTGCGGTGTGAGGTTGTGAGGACAGTCATCCAGTCGTTCCTGCTGGGCATAGGATTCAGGTTAGTGGCGCATGCGATTCTTGCGCTGCTTACAATCTTTACAGATTGACAAGCCCAAGAACGCTAACCAGCCCGGACGATGGATACAAACACCATACTTACCTCTCTGTTGGAAAGCGTCTCGGAGTTGCAAAGCGAGGTTCAAACTTCTCGAGCTGAAAACCAAGCTTTATACAAGGAAATGTCGGACTTACGCAAAGAAATGTCTGATCTTGCCCAAAAAGAGCCTAGTGTCAGACCTCTGATACGACCTGCTACCTTGCCTCCTCCTCCATCGTTCCAACCTGGAGGAACTTTTGCAGCCCCTTCCACGTCCACAGACGCCACCCCTACAGTACATATTTTGCAGACCCATGGCATACCTCTGGCTCCTCCCGAAAGGTTTTACGGAGATCCCAAAAAATTTGAGACCTTTCTAAACCAATGTCGCCTTCATTTCCTTTGCAAGCCTCAGATCTTTCAGGATGAAGCATCAAAGACAGCCTTCGTTATGTCGTATATGGGAGGAAACGCATCCGGGTGGACCATTCCTTTATTGGAACGAAATGATCCCGTATTGCATAATTTCGCCGATTTCTGTCTCGAAATGCGTAAACTATTCGACAGAAAGTCACACATGTTATCATTGGACCGGGAGCTAATGACCCTACGCCAAGGTTCACAGGACCTATTGTCCTATATTACTACCTTCAACCGACTCATAGTCGAAACAGACTGGCCGGCTCAAAAAAGAATCTCTCTATTCTATCAAGGGCTTCGGGGGGAATTGAAGGACGTTTTAGCACAAGTGGTGCAATTGCCCTCCACATGTGAAGAACTTATTGACTTAACAGTCCAACTGGATCATCGATTGATGGAGCGGAAAGGTGATCGGAGTAGAGGGGATTCTCGGTTCTCCTATCCCCTGGTTAGATCGCGACAAGTGAGTGATGAAAAAGCCAAACCCCAAGAGGGGCCAGAGCCCATGCAAATAGGAGGAATACGAGGCCCCCTTACCAGAGAAGAAAGGGATCGGAGAAGGAGGCTCAAACTATGTATGTACTGTGGAAAAAGTGGGCATTTCGTTAACGAATGCAGAGCTCGGGCTTCCACTTCCGGAAGGAATGTATTTCCCAGAACACAGGCATCCCTGAGAACGGAAGAGCCGTCGGAAAACTAATGGTCTTGGATCAGACAGAGACCACTGATTCAGGACTCCAGTCTCCCCCGGTCTCCCCTTACGTCGCGAACACCCTTCACCCTGCGGTTGCGCACATGAATATAAACGTAACCCTGCAGGTAACCAACCAGAAGCCTTTCCTGGTGGACGCTCTATTGGATTCAGGGGCCACAGGGAACTATATCGATCAAGCTTATGCAAAAAGAATGGGTATTCCCTGTGACCAGAAAACAACGCCCGAGATGGTCAAGGCTGTGGACGGCACTGACTTGTCATCAGGACCAGTGACTCAACATACCTTGGCCTTGCTGATGGAATATGGAACCAGTCACTACGAATATATCCAATTCGACCTCATAGACGCCCCCCAGTTCCATCTCATCTTAGGTATGCCCTGGCTGACTTTACATGACCCTTCTGTTTGCTGGTCAACCCGCACAGTAAGGATGACATCCCAATACTGCCAAGAACATTGCCAGAACAGAGACCATCTCCACAGAGACCCAGAAACCTCCCCTGCCTCTTGCTTGGCTGGGGCCTGCTCCGTAGACAGGTTCTGCTGTGCCACGGTTCTACCGGCGGAATACCACGAATACGCCTCTTTGTTCGATAAGAAAAAAGCCACTCACCTGCCTCCACATAGGACCTATGATTGTCGTGTGGACCTTGTTCCAGGTGCGGATCTCCCCTGCAGCAGAGTGTATGCACTAACCGAAAAGGAGACGCAGTATCTACGAACTTACATCGATGACAATTTGGCCACCGGGTTCATTAGACACTCTACGTCCCCTGTCTCGTCGCCTATGTTTTTCATCCCCAAGAAGGACTGTGAGGAATTGCGTCCATGCATTGATTATCGAGCCATCAACCGGGTGACGGTAAAAAACCGGTACCCATTGCCCTTGATACCCGTGCTTATGGACCAACTCAAAGGGGCGAGGTACTTCACCAAACTGGATCTTCGAGGGGCCTACCACCTCGTACGTGTCAAGACTGGGGACGAGTGGAAGACGGCCTTCAGGACCAAGTTCGGCCTCTATGAGTATCGGGTGATGCCGTTTGGACTGTGCAACGCCCCCGCCGCCTTCCAGTTTTTTATGGATGAGGTGTTGCGGGGGTGTTTGGAGTCTTTTTGTATCGTCTATATTGACGACATTCTGGTGTACTCTGCCTCCCTCTCAGAGCACATTACGCACGTCAAGGAGGTGTTGGAGAGACTACAACGAAACTCGTTGTACGCCAAGCTTGAAAAATGTCTTTTTCACGTCGAACAAGTGGCGTTTCTGGGTTATGTGATCGATGCCCAAGGATTTAGGATGGACATGAGAAAAGTTGAGGCCATACTCTCCTGGAAAACACCGCAGACCATCAAATCCGTTCAAAGTTTTCTTGGCTTCGCCAATTATTATAGGCGCTTTGTTCAGGACTTCTCCAAAATCATTCACCCCATCACGTCTCTCTTGCGGAAGAACGTATCCTTCAAATGGGGAGATGAAGCAGAAAAGGCCTTTCAAACCCTCAAGTTGAAATTTACACAAGCCCCCATCCTCCGGCACCCGAACCCCCAATTGCCCTTCATCCTCGAAACGGATGCCTCCCAATATGCTCTTGGCGGAATATTGTCACAAAGACATCCTACAACAGGACAGCTTCATCCGGTGGCGTTCTATTCAAAGAAGCTCACTCCTTGTGAAGTAAACTATTCCATCACAGACAAGGAGCTACTGGCTATTAAAAGAGCATGCGAGGAGTGGAGGCATTACCTTCTTGGGGCTGTGCATACCGTGGAGATCATTACGGACCATCGTAATCTCCTGTTTTTGAAAACCGCGAAAGCATTGACCCCCCGTCAATTAAGATGGACACTTTTCTTTTCCGATTTCGACTTTGTCATCAGATATAGACCGGGAACTAGGAATGGTAAGGCGGATGCTCTCTCAAGGTTGGGGGAGGATGACACTGAGAGAACTGTTGAATCACCCTCAATCCTGCAGGGCATCGAGAACATCGAGGCCTCCATTGCCTTGATCACCTCGGACGACTTTCTTGAGGACGTTAAAATCGCCCTCGCTGACCTAGATGTACCCGCATGGGTCCTTGAAGAGCCGGATCATCGCTGTGAAAAGGATCATTTAGCGTATCATCACCATGCTCTATATGTTCCCCTCATTGAATTGCAAACCAAGGTGATGCAGTGGGCCCATGACTCAGTACTAGGGGGACACCTGGGTGTATACAAGACACTCTCTACGGTGGAACGGTCCTTCTGGTGGCCCAGCGTCCGGACCGATGTGAAGGACTACATAAAAAACTGTGCAATTTGTGCGCAAGGTAAATCATCTCATGCTAAACCGACAGGATTGCTGCGCCCTTTACCCATTCCGTCTAAACCCTGGCATACCGTGTCCATGGATTTTATCGTAGAAATGCCTCCTTGTGAGAAGCAAACCGTCATTCTGGTAGTGGTAGATCATCTCACCAAGATGGGCCACTTCATCTCCCTACCTGGGCTGCCTACCTCCGGCGAATTAGCGAAGGTGTTTTTGCAAAACGTTGTGCGTCTGCATGGGCTTCCGAATGTGATGATAACCGACAGGGGTACGCAATTCACCTCCCATTTCTGGAAGGCGCTCTGTACTATCCTCCAGATAGACGCTCGCCTATCGTCCAGCTACCATCCACAAACGGATGGTAAGACAGAGCGGTTAAACCAAACCCTGGAGCAATACCTCCGCTGTTTCACCTTACAGAACACTATCAACTGGACCACCTTGTTATGGCTTGCAGAGTTTGCGTACAATAATGCTGTGCATTCCACTCTGGGATGTTCTCCGTTTTTCTGTTTGAACGGATTTCATCCAAATATGCTCCCTTTCGAGTGGCCTGGTGTTTCCTTGGTTCCCTCCATCCAGGAACACCATGCGCACCTCCGAGCCGTACTGTTAGAGGCTCGGAACAATCTGAAGAAGGCTCAGAACTCCCAGAAGATGTATGCGGATGCGAAGAGAACCCCAGAGCCCGAGTACAAGGTCGGAGACAAAGTCTGGCTTTCCACCCGTAACTTGCATCTGCGTGGCGCCAACAAACTGAAACCTAAATACATAGGGACATATAGTATCTGTGAGGTGATCAATACCGTGGCCATGAAACTCTCTCTACCTGTGTCTTGGTCCATACATCCAGTTTTTCACGTCTCACTCCTACGGCCTTGCCTCCCGAGTGTTCGATTGCCTGAGCGCCCCGGTCCTGTCGAAGTGGAAGGACAAGAGGAGTACGAAGTGGAGTCCGTTCTGGATTCCCGTTTGGTGCGGGGTCGGGTCCAGTATCTGGTTGAATGGAAGGGCTACGGTCCCGAAGACCG
This sequence comes from Lissotriton vulgaris, assembly GCF_964263255.1. NCBI lineage: Eukaryota > Metazoa > Chordata > Amphibia > Caudata > Salamandridae > Lissotriton > Lissotriton vulgaris. The sequence goes on along the minus strand of NW_028254270.1, from coordinate 32,914 downwards.
CTCATGGGAACCGGCGGATCATTTACATTGTCCTGATTTAGTTGCGCTTTTCCATGAAACTTTCCCTGGAAAGCCCGGACGACCGCCGGGACGGCAGTCCTCGAGAGGGGGTTCTGTAGCGATCGCCCTTGGAAGAGCGGCAAGTTGCCGCAAACATTATGTTGTCAGAAGTGGGCAGAAAAACTACCAGTCCCAGAAGGCCAAGCGGCGCCAGGAGGCTGCACAATGGGAAGAACTTACTTAAGCTCCTCCCCTTGACCAGAACGGGGCTTGTCAATCCAGTTCCTGGTTTGTTTCCATGTTGTTTCCTGCCTTGGAGCCCCTGCCTTGGAGTAATTTGACTAGCCTGTTTTTGGATCGCCGCGACGACGAAGTGCCTGCGTGGCCAGTTGAGCAGACACCCGCCGCGACGACGAAGAGCCTGCGTGGCCAGTTGAGCAGACACCCGCCGCGACGACGAAGAGCCTGCGTGGCCAGCACATCAACTTCCCAGCGCGTCTCTGTGAGTAGAACAAAGCCGCGCTTGTGGGGAAAAGAATTGCGGAGAGCGGGCTCGCTCTCTTCTGTACCTCTTGGTTACAGTCCTCGCCTGGTTGACGGTAGAGTGCGGTTCGCACACACTCCTACTTTGTTTTTGCTTTGGTTTCCTGCATTCCGGGGGTTATCGAATCCTGATCCACGTCTATCCCAAAAGGAGTATTTTGGGATCCTGGTACTCAGTACAGGAGCTTGTGAGGAAAGTGCATTAACTTTCGCCAGCTGTTGTATAGACTTCCTGTATTTCCTGTAACTCCTGATTTTCTACACGGAAAGATCGCTTCCACCAGTGGTAAGTTCTGGCGCACTGGGGAGGTGGGGATATTCACGTCAAGGCAAAAGTACAATATCCTTTCTACATCTTTTCGCCCACCTTCAGGGAGGTCTTCCCAGTAAAGCCGCTGAAACCGAATCTCGTCTTGAGAAGCTTAGAAGACCCCCTCATCCATCCCCTGATTCTCCCTTGCGACCTCCGGCCGTGCTCGCGCCAATCGCGGTGAAAGGTCCCGTTGTTGGGTGAAGTGCGGTGTGAGGTTGTGAGGACAGTCATCCAGTCGTTCCTGCTGGGCATAGGATTCAGGTTAGTGGCGCATGCGATTCTTGCGCTGCTTACAATCTTTACACTTCCTGTATAGAACAGGAGGCAGTGCAGGGCTAGTTTATGGATTACTTCCTGTGCACAGCAGGAGGCAGCGCTGGGCTAGTTTGTGGATTACTTCCTGTATAGAACAGGAGGCAGTGCAGGCCTAGTTTATGGATTACTTCCTGTGCACAGCAGGAGGCAGCGCTGGGCTAGTTTGTGGATTACTTCCTGTATAGAACAGGAGGCAGAGCAGGGCTAGTTTATGGATTACTACCTGTGCACAGCAGGAGGCAGTGCTGGGCTAGTTTATGCATTACTTCCTGGGGATACCTCTGCAACGGAACTTACCAGGAGACTAGAAGCCTGCTTTTCGGCCCTTCAGGCAACAGGGCTGACACCAGCTAAGACACCAGGCAAGAATTGTCGGACCCGCTTCACGGGTCCCGCAGCGCGGATCGCCGCGGGAGCAGACCAGGAGGAGGGGCTTGTGTGAGCGAACCGGCAGGGCTGCGAGCTGTGAGCAGGGACTCCGTGGACCAGGAGTCCCTGCGTGGGCCTGATTACCGCCAGCTGGCCTGCTCTCCCTGCCGGCCCCGCCCCCACCCCACCCATACCATTACCAGGGAGTTATTACCCACCGTACAACCGCTGCGCGGGAGTGCGCGGGGGAGCGCCCGGGGCTAAGCCCGGGCAAAGGGCGGGCCGTCTGTGGCCGTCCGGGGCAGGAGGAGGCAGGGCAGGGCCCTCCCTCTTACGTCTCCCTCTTACGTCGGACTGGAAAATCGTCTACAGGTATTTATTCACTGCCCCGGTAATCGAGTACTGATTGTTTAGCCACACGGGCTACACACTGGACTAACCTGGTGGATAGGGGTATTAGAAGTCACTTTACATTAAAACACTCATATAGGAGTGGTATAATGGCTGGCAATTTATTGAACTCATCGTTACCTGCTACTCTAGGAATGAGTATATTGGGCCCTCTTGATAAGTTTTTTGCACGGACAAAAAGGGATATAGATAGAGAGTTAGAGTTGGCTGAGCGGAGAGCAGAGCGACGCCTTTCTATCGAACTACTTAAACAGACACCCTTACAATCCGTCGCAACTGAGGTTACTTCAACGCCAAATAACTCTATAGTGGGTGAGACAGATTCAGACATATTCAATATAAATGACATCCCTCTAATTTTTAAAGAAGGTCACCTGAAATAACACAAAAGGAGCATGTTAGCCCAATTATTATCACCCAAAATTTACGGACTTCAGCCGAGGTCATTGTATCGCATTCATTACTAGATCTGGATGCAGATGCGGCATGTCACACCTTGCCCGTAGCCACATCCCCTTTTGAAGATGGGAAACAAGGGAATAAACACACTGATAAACAGCAGCTGGAACTATACAGAGTAAGAGAAGTCGCGAAGTATGTCATTCCCCGCCAAGGAAAAAGGCGCGAAAGGCTGGGAACAGAAAAAGGCCTGAATCTATAAAAGCGCCACCGCCTTCAAAGAACTCCAATAATAAAACTCCCAAGGACAGTGTGAAAGAAGTACCAAGTAAGCCACAAACAGGGAAGAGTGCGCCTTCATTTAGCAAGACGCACGGAGGGCTTATAGAGGACATTGAATATCTTCTTAGATCCTTTATGCCCCCTATCTTGGAGAGGGTAAAAATGCTGGGTAAAACCGTGGATCGTATACTGGAGATCCAAACAACCGAAGCAATGGGACAGAGCAAAGGGGGAGAAAATAGTCAAGCAGACACGCACTTAACACAGAACACAGTGACTCACACTAAGGCTCAGCCACAAACAACCTTAACTCATATTGACAAAAGGGTGACACCGACGGGAACTCTGGCACCCCAGGTGGGAAAAGCTATGACTACGACAAAAAAGGTCCCCGCAGTGGTAGAGACAAGGGAAACAACTAATCCACCTCAAACTCTATACAAAACAAAACATATTAAAAATGTAGATCTACCCCCTGAGTCACTAAACTATGTCATTATATTGACTGGGGTCCCCAAGTTAACAGAGGGTAGTATAAAGCCTGACATATCCCTAAAAAACAAAGTAAACCACTGGCTGAGGGCTAACAGACCACTCCCACCACATTTAAATGGGGAGATTATATCTGTTAGACGCTGTGACTGGGTGGGCGTGAGACCAAAAGAAATTGAAGGTGATGTAATCATCATAAATTTCAGGGATCACAGGGTAGTTAACCATATCTCTGATTGGTTTTCGGGAAGGCAGGATGGCTCTGTAGCCACCCGAAATGTGAGTTTTTTTTATCCTCAAGGTATGATGAAGCCCCGTACCCATCCTCCAAAATGGAGTCACCATAACTCCCGTGCACCAGCCAACTATAGACAACAACCCAGCCTAGATAGGTACAGGTACTATGAGCCGCCACCTGGCTTTTTGCCACATCACCCCAATAGACTTGGACACAGCCTAAGCAGGGACAGGTACTACGATCTGCCACCTACCCCCTTGCCGCAATATCCCAACACGTCTGAGTATGGCCCAGGCAATAACTATTACAGGTACCATGACCTCCCATCCACCCTCTTGCCTTATCATTCCAATGAGTTTGAGTATGGTTTAGATAATAAATATCACCATACAAACCCAAATTCTTACTGGAATATTCCTCTTCATAATCTCTTTGAACCACTTTCGGGCCTAGATTCAAATGATTGACTTACTAAATCCAAAATTAAAACAAAATAAAATAAGGTGAGGGATAAGGAAACTACACATAAGAGTCCAACATCTGACAAAGGTTCAGGAAGTAAAAGAAACACGATCCTAGACACTGAAATAGGGATGACGAATAAAATTAAAAAGGCAAACTGTACAAAGGATAAGGGCAATGAAATCTCAATAGAGAGGGAAGCTAGGAAGAATGCTGGGGGAGAGGCAAATCTGATAAATAGAACAAAAGAACAGCTAATAAATGTAGTAACGTGGAATGTGTGTGGGATTGCCAACAAAGTGACAGAAACTCTTTGGGGTGAGTTTGTAACCAGCATTGACATACTCTGTGTCCAGGAAACCTGGGCTTTAAAGGAGGTGCATATAGAGGGTTTTAAAACTTTTTATGTTCCTGCAGTAATTTCCAACCATGGCAGGAATAAAGGGGGTCTATGTGTCTACGTGTCCAATCGTTTAAACACTAGCACTAGTATAGGTAGATCCACGTCACCCTACTTTCAATTTGTCACGATTGATTTAAATGGTAGGAGTGTGCTGATAGTTATTAATTTCTATAACAACATCGAAAATGCACACTTCAGGGAAGTACTAATGGAAGTGTACAAAGAAATGAGGGAGGTAAAACCCTTGAAAGGGAAGGAATTAATCTGGATTTGGGCTGGTGATTTTAACGTAAATATATGTACTAGTGACACATGTGGTTTTGCAGAATATGGGGTGGGGGAACAAGGGGATAGTAGTCATTTCGCTCATCATTCTAAAGGGGAAATCCTAAATGATATCATGGCCAAGCTTGATCTAGGGTTTGCAAATAGGCTATGTTACCCTAAGGTTGAATTCACTTCAACCTTTATGGCAAGAGGACTACAGTCAACTATTGATTTCATAATTCTACCAAATAGGTTTGGTAGTAGTGTTATGAATTTTGAAACCCTTGCTATGGGTCTGAGCAATCACCTGCCGTTAAAAATGGTACTTAACATACAGGATGTTAAAATAAATACACTAACTGAGATTTTAACATGGACCCAGAACTTAGAGGTAGCACGACGAAATGGTATTGCTTTAAAATGGAGCATGGCAGACCCGGAAAAAATTATGCAAAGAATAGTTCATGAGGCTCTCCCATCGCTACTTGTATGTTTAGAAGTTAATCCCACAAGTGCAGAAATACTGGAGGCCTTTCTTAACATTACGGAAACTATAAAGGGTGCTCTGACCAGGAAGTGCCTAAAAAAGCAAAACACTCCAAAGGGGTGGTTTAACACTGAATGCACTAAGGCACACAATGCGCTAAAAAAGGCCCTAAAAGACCCAGTAAGGGATCCTGAGACCATCAGAGTATTAAGGAAAGCGTATAAGGTAACAAGAGATCAAAGGAAGAAAGCAATCAAGGAGAAGGCTTGGCAAGATTTATTGGAGGCAGCGGAAAGTAGAGACCCTAAGCTATTTTGGCAGGTAGTTAACTCACCATTTATTAATAACAAGGCGACAGCTAAAATAGATATAGCTATCGACGAAAATGCATGGGTAGAGTTTTTCTCTAAATTGTATTGTGACACGCTAACCGAGCCACAATTACCAAGTAAGCATCACCCGATCCCACTAGAGTTTGAATTAGAGGAGGTCAAGGTTGCGATTAAATCTTCTCAAAACAATAAAGCCCCGGGCCCAGATGGGATCCCAAGTGATCTTTACAAAATGAACATAGATCTTTGGGCACCTGTATGTTTACGTGTAATGGGGGCATGTTGTGATATTGGTTTCATTAAAACCTGGGCAGAATCACTGATTATCCCTATATACAAAAAGGGGGATAGGGAAAGCCCATCAAATTATAGACCAATATCACTACTGGACTCAATAGTAAAAATTGCAGGGAGAGTAATCCTGACTAGGCTCCAGGATTGGGCTGAAGATCAAAATATCTTGACCCCAGTACAATATGGTTTCCGACTAGGGATGGGTACTGTGGAACAAGTGCTAAACTTTGTTCTTTTGCAGGGGAAATATACCAGTGCAAAAGAGGGGTGTTTCTACGCAATCTTCGTCGACCTTTCGTCGGCGTTTGATTGTGTTATACATGATAAATTGTGGTTGACATTAGAAGAGATGAAAGTGGATTCTTCGATAGTCCTCTTCCTAAGACAATTATATTCGAATGCCTCTGCCAGAGTAAGGTATGGGCTGGGGGGGGAATGCACAGGGTCTTTTCGCATACAGAAGGGGGTAAGGCAAGGGTGTGTGCTGGCCCCATTCCTTTTCTCTCTTTACACTAACAGCTTGGAGAGGGAATTGGGTGCCAGCAACATTGACTCTCCTAAGGCCGGGAATATGCAGATCAGCTCCCTTTTGTATGCGGATGACGCTGTGTTGATGGCAAGAACAAAGGTCGGCGCGCAAAAAGTATTGCATAGATATATAACATACATGGAAGAGAGGGGCCTCAACCTGAATGCAAAAAAGTCCTATGTGATGGCTTCTGGTAAAGGAGGAGCCAGATGTAAACAACTTAAGGCGGCAGGCACCCTACTTCAAGCCACAAAAACATTTCCATATTTAGGGGTCACAATCGAGGCAACAGGGGGATGGGGCCCCGAGGTAAAAAACAGAGCGCTAGCATTTAAACGCTCAGTTGCGGCGATAAAGCATTTTGCCAGTAAATTGGGCAGAAAACAACCTGGTATAATGCTTAACATATATGTGGCCAAATGTAGAAGCATCGCCCTGTATGGGGCAGGGATATGGGGATATCATGATGTGACGATGCTCCAGGTTATTGAAAATAATTTTTTTCGCTACCTTTTGTCCCTTCCGAAAAGTATGTCAAATTATAACTGCCATGTAGAACTAGGCATGGACTATTTGACAGATCTGATTAAAATCCAGCCAATCCTACTCTGGAGGAGAATTTGGGCAACGCAAGAACTGGCTCTCAATCGAGAAATTATCCTGGATGTTAAGAATTTAGCCAACGCAAAAAGAATCAAATGGCTTGAGTATGTGAGGAAAGCCCTGACGGATATTGACAAGCCAGAATAGTATGATAATCCTGAATCAATTGGGAAAATTCCTAAAAAAGCCTTAAAAAACCTGTATATGGAACATTTTAATACCTTAAGGCTTGGGAATGAAGTCAGCAAAAGAACTGTTCTCGAACATCAGCCGCTGCTGATTACCTTCAAAATGCAACCCTACCTAACTCTGATCACTTTGGGATTTGAGCACTTAGTCCTGACCAGATTCAGGTTCAATATATTTCACCACCTGGTCTCATATCCGGAGAAAAATGACTGGAATAGAACTCTGGCCCCATGCCCATGCGACAACATATCTACCCAGTCCACCTTCCATTTGGTACTATTTTGCAAACGGTATAAAAAAGAACGGGCGAGATTGTTGAAATCTTATCTTAGAGATGGGGCTTGGAGGCAATGTAGGCCAGCTTATTTACATCTCCAACAATTAGGAAACCCCCTATGTATTAGTTCTATGTCAATGTTTTTAAAAAGTGTCGTAAAATCACGGAATCTATCATGAATTTATTAATTATCGATTTATCACCATACTTGGATTTAATGCTGTTTTTATAACTATTGTGTGTATCTATAATGTGTAATTTGTTTACTATGTACTGCTTTTATGATTTTTTACTTGGTGAAAATCGAATAAAGTACTTGAATTGAATTGCATTACTTCCTTTGTACTACAGGAGGCAGTGCTGGGCTAGTTTATGGATTACTTCCTTTGTACTACAGGAGGCAGTGCTGGGCTAGTTTAGGGATTACTTCCTGTGCACAACAGGAGGCGGCGCTGGGCTAGTTTGTGGATTACTTCCTGTATAGAACAGGAGGCAGTGCAGGGCTAGTTTATGGATTACTTCCTGTGCACAGCAGGAGGCAGTGCTGGGCTAGTTTAAGGATTACTTCCTGATGTACAGCAGGAGGCAGTGCTGGGCTAGTTAATGCATTACTTCCTTTGTAAAACAGGAGGCAGTGCTGGGCTAGTTCATGGATTACTTCCTTTGTACTACAGGAGGCAGTGCAGATCTAGTTTAGGGATTACTTCCGGTGCACAACAGGAGGCAGTGCTGGACTAGTTTAGGGATTACTTCCAGTGCACAACAGGAGGCAGGCCTTGGCTAGTTTAGGGATTACTTCCGGTGCACAACAGGAGGCAGGCCTTGGCTAGTTTATGGATTACTTCCTGTGCACAACAGGAGGCAGTGCTGGGCTAGTTTAAGGATTACTTCCTGATGTACAGCAGGAGGCAGTGCTGGGCTAGTTAATGCATTACTTCCTTTGTACTACAGGAGGCAGTGCTGGGCTAGTTTAGGGATTACTTCCTGTGCACAACAGGAGGCAGGGCTGGGCTAGTTTAGGGATTACTTCCTGATGTACAGCAGGAGGCAGTGCTGGGCTAGTTTAGGGATTACTTCCTGATGTACAGCAGGAGGCAGTGCTGGGCTAGTTTATGGATTACTTCCTGTGTAAAACAGAAGGCAGTGCTGGGCTAGTTTATGCATTACTTCCTTTGTACTACATGAGGCAATGCTGGGCTAGTTTAGGGATTACTTCCTTTGTACTACATGAGGCAGTGCTGGGCTAGTTTAGGGATTACTTCCTTTGTACTACATGAGGCAGTGCTGGGCTAGTTTAGGGATTACTTCCTGATGTACAGCAGGAGGCAGTGCTGGGCTAGTTTAGGGATTACTTCCTGTGCACAACAGGAGGCAGTGCTGGGCTAGTTTATGCATTACTTCCTTTGTACTACATGAGGCACTGCTGGGCTAGTTTATGGATTACTTCCTGTGCACAACAGGAGGCAGTGCTGGGCTAGTTTAAGGATTACTTCCTGATGTACAGCAGGAGGCAGTGCTGGGCTAGTTAATGCATTACTTCCTTTGTACTACAGGAGACAGTGCTGGGCTAGTTTAGGGATTACTTCCTGTGCACAACAGGAGGCAGGGCTGGGCTAGTTTAGGGATTACTTCCTGATGTACAGCAGGAGGCAGTGCTGGGCTAGTTTAGGGATTACTTCCTGATGTACAGCAGGAGGCAGTGCTGGGCTAGTTTATGGATTACTTCCTGTGTAAAACAGAAGGCAGTGCTGGGCTAGTTTATGCATTACTTCCTTTGTACTACATGAGGCAGTGCTGGGCTAGTTTAGGGATTACTTCCTTTGTACTACATGAGGCAGTGCTGGGCTAGTTTAGGGATTACTTCCTTTGTACTACATGAGGCAGTGCTGGGCTAGTTTAGGGATTACTTCCTGATGTACAGCAGGAGGCAGTGCTGGGCTAGTTTAGGGATTACTTCCTGTGAACAACAGGAGGCAGTGCTGGGCTAGTTTATACATTACTTCCTTTGTACTACATGAGGCACTGCTGGGCTAGTTTAGGGATTACTTCCTGATGTACAGCAGGAGGCAGTGCTGGGCTAGTTTAAGGATTACTTCCTTTGTACTACAGGAGGCAGTGCTGGGCTAGTTTAAGGATTACTTCCTGTGCACAACAGGAGGCAGGGCTGGGCTAGTTTAGGGATTACTTCCTGATGTACAGCAGGAGGCAGTGCTGGGCTAGTTTAGGGATTACTTCCTGATGTACAGCAGGAGGCAGTGCTGGGCTAGTTTATGGATTAATTCCTGTGTAAAACAGAAGGCAGTGCTGGGCTAGTTTATGCATTACTTCCTTTGTACTACATGAGGCAGTGCTGGGCTAGTTTAGGGATTACTTCCTTTGTACTACATGAGGCAGTGCTGGGCTAGTTTAGGGATTACTTCCTTTGTACTACATGAGGCAGTGCTGGGCTAGTTTAGGGATTACTTCCTGATGTACAGCAGGAGGCAGTGCTGGGCTAGTTTAGGGATTACTTCCTGTGCACAACAGGAGGCAGTGCTGGGCTAGTTTATACATTACTTCCTTTGTACTACATGAGGCACTGCTGGGCTAGTTTAGGGATTACTTCCTGATGTACAGCAGGAGGCAGTGCTGGGCTAGTTAATGCATTACTTCCTTTGTACTACAGGAGACAGTGCTGGGCTAGTTTAGGGATTACTTCCTGTGCACAACAGGAGGCAGGGCTGGGCTAGTTTAGGGATTACTTCCTGATGTACAGCAGGAGGCAGTGCTGGGCTAGTTTAGGGATTACTTCCTGATGTACAGCAGGAGGCAGTGCTGGGCTAGTTTATAGATTACTTCCTGTGTAAAACAGAAGGCAGTGCTGGGCTAGTTTATGCATTACTTCCTTTGTACTACATGAGGCAGTGCTGGGCTAGTTTAGGGATTACTTCCTTTGTACTACATGAGGCAGTGCTGGGCTAGTTTAGGGATTACTTCCTTTGTACTACATGAGGCAGTGCTGGGCTAGTTTAGGGATTACTTCCTGATGTACAGCAGGAGGCAGTGCTGGGCTAGTTTAGGGATTACTTCCTGTGCACAACAGGAGGCAGTGCTGGGCTAGTTTATACATTACTTCCTTTGTACTACATGAGGCACTGCTGGGCTAGTTTAGGGATTACTTCCTGATGTACAGCAGGAGGCAGTGCTGGGCTAGTTTAAGGATTACTTCCTTTGTACTACAGGAGGCAGTGCTGGGCTAGTTTAAGGATTACTTCCTGTGCACAAGAGGAGGCAGGGCTTGGCTAGTTTAGGGATTACTTCCGGTGCACAACAGGAGGCAGGGCTGGGCTAGTTTAGGGATTACTTCCTGATGTACAGCAGGAGGCAGTGCTGGGCTAGTTTAGGGATTACTTCCTGTGCACAACAGGAGGCAGGGCTGGGCTAGTTTAGGGATTACTTCCGGTGCACAACAGGAGGCTGCGCTGGGCTAGGTTATGGATTACCTCTGGTGTACAACAGGAGGCAGAGTTTTTTATAGCTCGAACTTGACCCGAAGATATCGGGTATCAGAGCTCTTTAGATTACATTACATGAGGACAGTTTAATTTTTTGTTAGGCATGGGGAGATTAAATGATTTGCCAGAATCACAAGATGTTCAGTGTCATTGGAGAGACTCGAACCTGGTTCCACTGATTTGAGGTTGACTGCCTTGGCCGTTAGGCCAAATCCTCTCCCCAGTTACTTTGGCTAGTTTTTGGATTACTTCCTGTGCACAACAGGAGGCATTGCTGGGCTAGTTCGTGGATTACTTCCTGTGTACAACAGGAGGCAGTGCTGGGCTAGTTTATGGATTACTTCCTGTGTACAACAGGAGGCAGTGCTGGGCTAGTTTATGGATTACTTCCTGTGTACAACAGGAGGCAGTGCTGGGCTAGTTTATGGATTACTTCCTGTGCACAGCAGGAGGCAGTGCTGGGCTAGTTTATGGATTACTTCCTGTGTACAACAGGAGGCAGTGCTGGAATAGTTTATGGATTACTTCCTGTGCACAACAGGAGGCAGTGCTGGACTAGTTTATGGATTACTTGCTGTGTACAACTGGGGGCAGTGCTGGGCTAGTTCATGGATTAATTGCTGTGTACAACAGGGGGCAGTGCTGGGCTAGTTTATGGATTACTTCCTGTGTACAATAGGAGGCAGTGCTGGGCTAGTTTATGGATTACTTCCTGTGTACAATAGGAGGCAGTGCTGGGCTAGATTATGCACTCCTGTAAAAAGAAATATTAAATACAATGGCAGTGGACTGAAGGGTGAACTCTCTTTTGCTCAGTGCCCTTGACAAAGTGCCTGAGGTTCCTTCTCAACACTGCCCTCCTCATCAACCATCCAGCCTTCTGCAATGAGCTCTTTATAAAACTCCTATTTTTCTATTTAAGGTCTGTCCTTTAGTACACTTACCGAGCTCTGACAGCACAATCTACAAGGAGCCCTAACTGCAGGAGGTGTACAAGGAGCCCTGACAGTATGAGGCACACAAGGAGCCCTGACAGCACACTGTACAAGGAGCCCGACTGCAGGAGGTGTACAAGGAGCCCTGGCAGCACACTATACAAGGAGCCCTGGCAGCACACTGTACAAGGAGCTCTAACAATACACTGTACAAGGAGCCCTGACAGCATGAGGTGCACAAGGAGCCCTGGCAGCACACTGTACAAGGAGCCCTGACAGCACACTGTACAAGGAGCCCTGACTGCAGGAGGTGCACAAGGTGCCCTGACAGCATGAGGCACACAAGGAGCCCTGGCAGCACACTGTACAGGGAGCCCTCACAGCATGAGGCACACAAGGAGCCCTGGCAGCACACTGTACAAGGAGCCCTGACAGCATGAGGCACACAAGGAGCCCTGACATCACACTGTACAAGGAGCCCTGACAGCATGAGGCACACAAGGAGCCCTGATAGCACACTGTACAAGGAGCCCTGACAGCACACTGTACACGGTGCCCTGGCTGCAGGAGGTGTACAAGGAGCCCTGGCAGCAAACTATACAAGGAGCCCTGACGACATAAGGAGACCTAATAGTACACTGTACAAGGAACCCTGGCAGCACACTGTACAAGGTGCCCTGACAGCATGAGGGGTACAAGGAGACCTGACAGCACACTCTACAAGGAGCCCTGACAGCGGGAGGTGTACAAAGAGCCCTGACAGCATGAGGCACACAAGGAGCCCTGGCAGCACACTGTACAAGGAGCCCTGACAGCATGTGGTGCATAAGGAGCCCTGACAGCATGAGGCACACAAGGAGACCTGGCCGCACACTGTACAAGGAGCCCTGACAGCATGAGGTGCACAAGGAGCCATGGCAGCACACTGTACAAGGAGCCCTGGCAGCATGAGGCACACAAGGAGCCCTGGCAGCACATTGTACAAGGAGCCCTGACAGCATGAGGGGCACAAGGAGCCATGGCAGCATACTGTACAAGGAGCCCTGGCAGCACATTGTACAAGGAGCCCTGACAGCATGAGGGGTACAAGGAGCCCTGGCAGCATACTGTACAAGGACCCTGACAGCAGGAGGTGTACAAGGAGCCCTGGCAGCATGAGGCACACAAGGAGACCTGACAGCACATTGAACAAGGAGCCCTGGCAGCACACCGTACAAGGAGCCCTGACAGCACACTGTACACGGAGCCCTGAAAGCAGGAGGTGCACAAGGAGCCCTGGCAGCATGAGGCACACAAGGAGCCCTGGCAGCACACTGTACAAGGAGCCCTGACAGCAGGAGGTGCACAAGGAGCCCTGACAGCATGAGGCACGCAAGGAGACCTGACAACACACTGTACAAGGAGCCCTGACAGCACGCTGTACAAGGAGCCCTGGCAGCAGACTGTACAAGGAGCCCTAACAGCAGGAGGTGCACAAGGAGCCCTGACAGCACACTGTGCAAGGAGCCCTCACAGCATGAGGAACACAAGGAGCCCTGGCAGCATGAGGCACACAGGGAGACCTGACAGCACACTGTACAAGGAGCCCTGACTGCAGGAGGTGTACAAGGAGCCCTGGCAGCATGAGGCACACAAGGATCCCTGGCAGCACACTGTACAAGGAGCCCTGGCAGCATGAGGCACACAAGGAGCCCAGGCAGCACATTGTACAAGGAGCCCTGGCAGCATGAGGCACACAAGGAGCCCTGGCAGCATGAGGCACAGAAGGAGCCCTGGCAGCACACTGTAAAAGGAGCCCTGGCAGCATGAGGCACACAAGGTGCCCTGACAGCACACTGTACAAGGAGCCCTGACTGCAGGAGGTGTACAAGGAGAACTGACAGCACACTGTACAAGGAGCCCTGACTGCAGGAGGTGTACAAGGAGCCCTGACAACATGAGGCACACAAGGAGCCCTAACTGCACACCGTGCAAGGAGCCCTGCCAGCATGTGGTGCACAAGGAGCCCTGACAGCATTAGGCACACAAGGAGACCTGACAGCACACTGTACAAGGAACCCTGACAGCATGAGGTGCACAAGGAGCCCTGGCAGCATGAGGCACACAAGGAGACCTGACAGCACACTGTACAAGGAGCCCTGACAGCATGAGGTGCACAAGGAGCCATGGCAGCACACTGTACAAGGAGCCCTGGCAGCACATTGTACAAGGAGCCCTGACAGCAGGAGGTGTACACGGAGCCCTGGCAGCATGAGGCACACAAGGAGACCTGACAGCACACTGTACAAGGAGCCCTGACAGCAGGAGGTGCACAAGGAGCCCTGGCAGCATGAGGCACACAAGGAGCCCTGGCAGCACACTGTACAAGGAGCCCTGACAGCAGGGGGTGCACAAGGAGCCCTGGCAGCATGAGGCACACAAGGAGACCTGACAGCACACTGTACAAGGAGCCCTGACAGCACACTGTACAAGGAGCCCTGGCAGCACACTGTACAAGGAGCCCTGACAGCAGGAGGTGCACAAGGAGCCCTGGTAGCATGAGGCACACAAGGAGCCCTGACAGCACGCTATACAAGGAGCCCTGACAGCACACTGTACAAGGTGCCCTGGCTGCAGGAGGTGTACAAGGAGCCCTGGCAGCACACTATACAAGGAGCCCTGACGACATAAGGAGACCTAATAGTACACTGTACAAGGAGCCCTGGCAGCACACTGTACAAGGTGCCCTGGCTGCAGGAGGTGTACAAGGAGACCTGACAGCACACTCTACAAGGAGCCCTGACTGCAGGAGGTGTACGAGGAGCCCTGACAGCATGAGGCACACAAGGAGCCCTGGCAGCACACTGTACAAGGAGCCCTGACAGCATGTGGTGCACAAGGAGCACTGACAGCATGAGGCACACAAGGAGACCTGGCTGCACACTGTACAAGGAGCCCTGACAGCATGAGGTGCACAAGGAGCCATGGCAGCACACTGTACAAGGAGCCCTGGCAGCATGAGGCACACAAGGAGCCCTGGCAGCACAGTGTACAAGGAGCCCTGACAGCATGAGGGGCACAAGGAGCCATGGCAGCACACTGTACGAGGAGCCCTGGCAGCACATTGTACAAGGAGCCCTGACAGCATGAGGGGTACAAGGAGCCCTGGCAGCATACTGTACAAGGACCCTGACAGCAGGAGGTGTACAAGGAGCCCTGGCAGCATGAGGCACACATTGAGACCTGACAGCACATTGTACAAGGAGCCCTGGCAGCACACTGTACAAGGAGCCCTGACAGCACACTGTACAAGGAGCCCTGACAGCAGGAGGTGCACAAGGAGCCCTGGCAGCATGAGGCACACAAGGAGCCCTGGCAGCACACTGTACAAGGAGCCCTGACAGCAGGAGGTGCACAAGGAGCCCTGACAGCATGAGGCACACAAGATGACCTGACAACACACTGTACAAGGAGCCCTGACAGCATGCTGTACAAGGAGCCCTGGCAGCAGACTGTACAAGGAGCCCTGACAGCAGGAGGTGCACAAGGAGCCCTGACAGCACACTGTGCAAGGAGCCCTCACAGCACGAGGAACACAAGGAGCCCTGGCAGCATGAGGCACACAGGGAGACCTGACAGCACACTGTACAAGGAGCCCTGGCAGCATGAGGCACACAAGGAGCCCAGGCAGCACATTGTACAAGGAGCCCTGGCAGCATGAGGCACACAAGGAGCCCTGGCAGCATGAGGCACACAAGGAGCCCTGGCAGCACACTGTACAAGGAGCCCTGGCAGCATGAGGCACACAAGGAGCCCAGGCAGCACATTGTACAAGGAGCCCTGGCAGCATGAGGCACACAAGGAGCCCTGGCAGCATGAGGCACACAAGGAGCCCTGGCAGCACACTGTAAAATGAGCCCTGGCAGCATGAGGCACACAAGGTGCCCTGACAGCACACTGTACAAGGAGCCCTGACTGCAGGAGGTGTACAAGGAGACCTGACAGCACACTGTACAAGGAGCCCTGACTGCAGGAGGTGTACAAGGAGCCCTGACAACATGAGGCACACAAGGAGCCCTGACTGCACACCGTGCAAGGAGCCCTGCCAGCATCTGGTGCACAAGGAGCCCTGACAGCATTAGGCACACAAGGAGACCTGACAGCACACTGTACAAGGAACCCTGACAGCATGAGGTGCACAAGGAGCCCTGGCAGCATGAGGCACACAAGGAGACCTGACAGCACACTGTACAAGGAGCCCTGACAGCATGAGGTGCACAAGGAGCCATGGCAGCACACTGTACAAGGAGCCCTGGCAGCACATTGTACAAGGAGCCCTGACAGCAGGAGGTGTACAAGGAGCCCTGGCAGCATAAGGCACACAAGGAGACCTGACAGCACACTGTACAAGGAGCCCTGACAGCAGGAGGTGCACAAGGAGCCCTGGCAGCATGAGGCACACAAGGAGCCCTGGCAGCACACTGTACAAGGAGCCCTGACAGCAGGGGGTGCACAAGGAGCCCTGGCAGCATGAGGCACACAAGGAGACCTGACAGCACACTGTACAAGGAGCCCTGACAGCACACTGTACAAGGAGCCCTGGCAGCACACTGTACAAGGAGCCCTGACAGCAGGAGGTGCACAAGGAGCCCTGGTAGCAAGAGGCACACAAGGAGACCTGACAGCACACTGTACAAGGAGCCCTGACTGCAGGAGGCGTACAAGGAGCCCTGGCAGCATGAGGCACACAAGGAGCCCTGGTAGAACACTGTACAAGGAACCCTGGCTGCATGAGGCACACAAGGAGCCCTGGCAGCATGAGGCACACAAGAAGCCCTGACAGCATGAGGCACACAAGGAGCCCTGGCAGCACACTGTACAAGGAGCCCTGACAGCAGGGTGTGCACACGGAGCCTTGGCAGCATGAGGCACACAAGGAGACCTGACAGCACACTGTACAAGGAGCCCTGACAGCACACTGTACAAGGAGCCCTGGCAGCACACTGTGCAAGGAGCCCTGACAGCATGAGGTGCACAAGGAGCCCTGGCAGCACACTGTACAAGGAGCCCTGGCAGCATGATGTGCCTAAGGAGCCCTGACAGCATGAGGTGCACAAGGATTCCTGGAAGCACACTGTACAAGGAGCCCTGGCAGCATGAGGCACACAAGGAGACCTGACAGCAAACTGTACTAGGAGCCCTGACAGCCTAAGGCACACAAGGAGCCCTGGAAGCACACTGTACTAGGAGCCCTGGCAGCATGAGGTGCACAAGGAGCCCTGACAGCACACTGTACAAGGAGCCCTGACTGCAGGAGGCACACAAGGAGCCCTGACAGCACACTGTACAAGGAGCCCTGACTGCAGGAGGTGTACAAGGAGCCCTGATAGCATGAGGCACACAAGGAGACCTGGCAGCACATTGTACAATGAGCCCTGGCAGCATGAGGTGCACAAGTAGCCCTGACAGCACACTGTACATAGAGCCCTGACTGCAGGAGGCACACAAGGAGCCCTGGCAGCACACTGTACAAGGAGCCCTGGCAGCATGAGGCACACAAGGAGCCCTGACAGCACACTGCACAAGGAGCCCTGACAGCACACTGTACAAGGAGCCATGACAGCATGAGGCACACAAAGAGACCTGACAGCAGGAGGTGCACAAGGAGCCCTGGCAGCATGAGGCACACAAGGAGACCTGACAGCACACTGTACAAGGATCCCTGACTGCAGGAGGTGTACAAGGAGCCCTGGCAGCATGAGGCACACAAGGAGCCCTGGCAGCACACTGCACAAGGAGCCCTGGCAGCATGAGGTTCACAAGGAGCCCTGACAGCACACTGTACAAGGAGCCCTGGCAGCATGAGGCACACAAGGAGCCCTGACAGCACACTGCACAAGGAGCCCTGACAGCACACCCTGCAAGGAGCCCTGACAGTGCAAGGTGCAATAGGAGCCCAGACAGCAAGTGGTGCACTGTACAAGGAGCCCTGAGAGCATGAGGCGCACAAGGAGCCCTGACAGCGTGAGGAACACAGGGAGCCATGACAGCACACAGTGCAAGGAGCCCTGACAGTGCAAGGTGCAATAGGAGCCCAGACAGCAAGTGGGGCACTGTATAAGAAGCCCTGACTGCAGGATGTGTACAAGGAGCCCTGACAGCACAAGGAACACAAGCAGCCATGACAGCACAACGTACAAGGAGACCTGACAGCATGTGGTGCACAAGGAGCCCTGACACAGCACACTATACAAGGAGCCCTGACAGTACAAGGTACACAATGAGCCCAGCCAGCACGTGGTGCACGAGGAGCCCTAATAGCAGCACTTCCATATGCTCTCGGCCTCCTGCGCTTCACTCTATTTTCCAGCTGGTGTCACCTGAGGGCAGCGCAGTGGCTGTCACACTTCCGGGTCAAGAGGGGCAGAGAAGCATCAGCACTTCCAGGCTGGCGGAAAGTGGCGTATTAGTAGTAGTCGATATAGGGGTCGAGGCCCCACTAGTGCCAGGGTGTTGGAAAGTGGGTTATTAGCAGTGATAACTATGCATCAAACATTGGCAACAAGGCCACTAACGCGGTCTAAGGCTCAGTACAGGTCTCAAATCATTCCCATGTTTAACACTGGGTAGGTTGGCTGCGAGCAGACAGGCTTATCTTAGGAGAAAGGTATGTAAAGCATTTAAAAACACCAATTCAGTGAATAATTAAAACACAACACACACTATAAATTCAACACCAATTTATCAAAATAGGAATCTTTAAAATGACACAAAAACGACAAAAATCCAAGATAGAGACATAGAGATATGCATTTTTAAAGGTCTGTTCACCCTCACAGAAAGGCAATCTGGTGAGCCATATTCACCAAACTTTCCCAAACTTCTGGAACTTCTTCCTGGAGTTCCTCTTAAGGGTTCAACACGTCTGAAACACAATCCAAGGGTCTGGAATCTCCAAGATGGTCCTTGAAAGGTTGGGACCACAATTGCAACCATGAACCTAGACCACACCCTTTAAAGCCCACTGGATACACTCCAGGCAGGGGACACTCGGTGGATTTGACACAGATGAGCTCTGTTCACCTGTAGCGTGCAGGGAGCCCCCCCATTATTCCTCTTGAAAGAAGGTAGCTCTAAAGGGCTGTAGTTCCAGATATCACAGCAGGCGCAGTCCGTCAGAATGCGGGGCCTGAAGGTGCAAATCAAGTTTCATGCTTGGCAAGCCTTCTTATTTTCAAGCAACAGACCTGAGAGGCACCGCCCCTGTCAGATACTTATTCAGTCTCTCTGGGGTCAAGCAGGAGGGCAGTCCTGCCCAATGAGGTGCAGGGCAACACCCAGAGCGTGCCCACTTCCTCCAAAGCGTGGCATAATCTCCTCCCAGAAAGAATTATTCCTCCAAAATTAAACATGGCTGAAATCTCAGCAGAGGAGAAAGAGCTAGTTGAACCAATCAATCATTCAGGGGTTTAAATAATGCAGCTTCTTATCCGTGAAGGTCTCATGGTGCTGGGTGGGGGCGGGGCTGCTGATCTCTCTGGGTGCTGGGGTTCAGTCGAAGAGCCAGGTCTTGAGATCCTTCCTGAATTACGTTTTCAACGGGGATTGCCTGAGGTGGAGAGGCAGGGTGTTCCAGGTCTTGAGATCCTTCCTGAATGACGTTTGCAACGGGGATTGCCTGAGGTTGGGAGGCAGGCGTTCCAGGTCTTGAGATCCCTCCTGAATTACATTTGCAACGGGGATTGCCTGAGGTTGAGAGGCAGGCGTTCCAGGTCTTGAGATCCCTCCTGAATTACGTTTGCAACGGGGGTTGCCTGAGGTTGAGAGGCAGGGCGTGCCAGGTCTTGAGATCCCTCCTGAATTACGTTTGCAACGGGGATTGCCGGAGGTTGAGAGGCAGGCGTTCCAGGTCTTGAGATCCCTCCTGAATTACGTTTGCAACGGGGGTTGCCTGAGGTTGAGAGGCAGGGCGTTCCAGGTCTTGAGATCCTTCCTGAATTACGTTTGCAACGGGGGTTGCCTGAGGTTGAGAGGCAGGGCCTTCCTGGTCTTGAGATCCTTCCTGAATTACGATTGCAACGGGGGTTGCCTGAGGTTGAGAAGCAGGGCCTTCCAGGGCTTGAGATCCTTCCTGAACGATGTTTGCAACGGGGATTGCCTGAGGTTGAGAGGCAGGGTGTTCCAGGTCTTGAGATCCTTCCTGAATTGAGTCCACGACAGGGATTGCCTGAGGTTGAGAGGCAGGGCGTTCCAGGGCTTGGCAGCGAGGGAGGAGAAGAATCGTCCTCTGGTTCTAGTCTTGTGGATCCATGGAACGTTGGCCAGGGCCATTTAGGCAGAGCAAAGGTGTCTGGTGGGTACGTGAAATGAGAGGTGGTGACTCTTTTGTTGACTGGGAGCCGGTGGAGATGTTGGAGGTGTTGTGAAATGTGGCTGCAGCTGGCGTTGTTGAGGACCAGTCTGGCTGCCGCACTTTGAACGATCTGTAGTTTCCTGAGGAGTTTCTAGGCGACGCCAGAGTAGAGAGCATTGCCGTATTTGAGTCTGCTGGTGATGAGTGTGTGGGTGACCCTCTTTCTGGATTCTGTGGGGATCAGTCTGGATGTCTTACAAAGCTTAGAAGCGTGTGAAAGCATGATGAAGATACGGCGTTGATCGGTCAATTCACTGTGAGCCAGGAGTCCAGTATGATGCTGAGGTTACATGCGTGGTCCGTGGGGGTGGTGGGGTGCTTAATTCGGCGGGCTACAAGTAGTCCTCCAAAGCTGAGAAGGTGGGTCCCAAGATGAGTAATTTGGTCATGTCCAAGTTGAGTTTGAGGCAACTATGTTCATACCTTCATCCGCTGAGGAAGTTGATTCCGGCGGGTGTGGGTTTGTTGGTGAGAGCCTCTAACCTCTAGCCTCTAACCTCCAGTGTGGCTCCTTTCCATGGCTCTCCTCCCCCTGGCACCTGAAAATTCCTTCCTTAAGCCTGCCATCTGGCTGGGCCATGGAGGAGGAGAGTAGATGAACCTGCAATCTTCTGCCTGTCCAATTCTCCTTTGAAGCTGATGCTTTACGACCCCTCCCCCTGCTCTGGCATCCAGTGTAGCAGAGCTCATACTAGCAGATAGCCTCTCGGCCTGGCTAATCCTGTTCGATCTGACGAGAGGAGAAGCACGATGGCTGAATTTTTTGTTACGAACAAGAAAGTCTTATAACTTCTTTTCTGTACACATTAGGATACATTCAACAATAGCATATTGTTGGATTTATCAAAAACATTCTTCTAAGTCTTTGAACGATTTTCCCTTTGGATCCTATCAATATTTATACATTTATAAACTATTGAAATGTTATTCTATGAGGCTAGGCATCTACAATGGGGAAACTACAATGTGCATTTTCTCCATCCTCAGAGCATATAAAATATCTTTTATAAGGCCACTGCTTATAGTTATTTGACCCCCCAGCCCAGGAACACCTAGGGGAGGCTATAGGGATCCAGCAAATGGAAATATAGTGTAGATCCACACTTGGCAGTGCCCCTCGCATCATACTCGATTTTGGGAAGCGCTTTACTACAATGAGGTAAGTGTATAATTTCTCTAACCTCAGGGCATAGAAAACCTCCCTTATAAGGACCCTCCTCATAGTGCCCTGACCGCCCACCACTGGGACGCGTTGGGGATCGCCTGGGGTACCTCATATGCCAGAGTATTGTATAATATCAATTTGTAAGTGCCGCAAACACCAAACTCGAGTTTGGGCACAATTTGCATTCTAAAAGACGTCTCGCAACACAGTGCTGCTTCTAAACTGCCATGCCCTGTTATATACCAGCGACGTAAAGTTAGTTTCACTCCTACTGCCCTAATATGTACTAGCACCTTATAGGGTAGCTCACAGCAGTCATAGGGTACCCTAACCCAGTGTACCCCAATGTGTGTGTGTTTTTATTGTGTTTTCCGCATAGCACTGGTCCTGGACCTGATTAGGCAGAGCCCAGGGACAGATAGAGTCAGTTACCAACAGTACCTGTCAGCAAAATATAGGGGTTCACAGGATGACTTTTCATCATTGGGTTCCCATTATCCCCTTCTGCTGAACGGGTCATCACATTCTGATTTGAAATATTGGGTATAGAGTGTTGGTTTTGATGGCTGCGGTCTGCGGTGAGGTTTTCTGGCTGTAGATTCACTAAGGGTTTTTAGGGCATCTTTTTGCGTTAGCTGCATGTTTGTTTGTTTTTGATGCTTCTTTAGGCGTTTCTTTGCTCTCCGGGTTAGCAGTGCCATTATCGATTCTCTGCCTCGAGCTGCCCCTTTAGTCTGTTGCTGGGACTGGGTTGAACGTTTCAAACCACCGGCTCCTCCTATGTCTCCATCTGGACGGTGTTTGGTGTATATCCATCATCATAACCCCCATGCCCATCCTATGTGTCCCACCTTTGATTGCCCAGTGTTGCGAGCCTAGCCTTGTGTTGCTTATAGCTTCAGTTCAGTGACCAGTGTGATAAGAACAGTTGGCAACATGGACCATTCGGCCAGGGAGTCTGAAGATAGGAAGTCCTGTGTGGACTGAATCTTTCTGTTAGTCTCCCCAGTTGTATTGATCTTCTTGCCATACCCTCCATGGTGAGAGCCATTAGTTTGAAGGTTTCTATCTCTAGTTCAGGTTTTTGAGACTGCCCTGTCAAGGCGTTTGTAGCCGTTGTTAATGAGGCGTTGATAGACTTTAGTAAATTGTCCAGCCTGTAGGAGAGTTTGGTAACTCTGGGGGGGTTGGCCCTCATATCCTGGGGTATTTCCTGTGGGGCATTCTAAATTTTGGGATGCCCCACTCATGTCCGAACCTTCTGGTTGAATGATATCCTCTAATAACTTGCCCACTTCCATCATGTACCCATATTTATGCTGGAACTGCTCAGCAGATGGCTTCCTGTGTTGGGCTACTTTATGGTGGAGGGGTGCACTGCCCGCCACGCGCCCTATGTTTTCCGATGGTAGTAGATTCAATGTTGCCGAAGGCAGCTCTATTACTGATCTTATGTCCCCCAGTTTTGAACATGGGCTGGTCCTTTTCCTTTTACATGGGTCTTCCCCACCCCCTTAGCGTGCCCTAGAACTGGTTTACGTGAGGTAGTGAGCACAGTACGATTTCCCAGAACCCAAGGGGGTGGGGGAGAGGGGTGAATACCCCTTGACTTCTCAGAATATGGCGTTATTCCAACCGCTTCTATTTTGCTGCCTCATATGTTACCTCCCTTTGGGAGCTCAACTGAGTTAGAGGCCCTTGCGATGCTTTTGCTCACTCTATTAATGTGGTCTGTTTTTTTCCCATTAGTGCCTGTGTTGGTGCCTTCTGCGCCTTCCTTCGAGGCGTCACTTCTGCTCCGCTGCATATGGAGTTCTTGAAGGATAGTTACCAATTCCCAGGGTAAAGTTCCTTGCGATCCTAAAGACCAATGCTGCTTTTACTGGCTCGCAGTGACGGTCACCTGAACCGAGTCAGAGATTCCAGACTCCAAACCTTGGAGTCTTAGTGGCATATGAACAAGGAAGTGACTGAATGCGGCGTTAGCCTTCTTGGCTTAACGCCATGCTCTGCCACTTCTGAAAGGCAGGGCTGCACTATATTTACAACAATATGATGCAGCCCTGCCTGCGTTTCACCCTGCGTTGGTGCTAAAGCGAGCTACCGAGCACCGACATACGCAGCCTTACATCATTTGCAAGGGGGCCTTACTGCACATAAACAATCAGTAAAGGCGTTTTGTAACTTCTATGTGTGCTGCAGAATGCAACACACATAGACGTTTCAATTTGTCATCTTTTTTTAAGGGCAGAGCACAGGTGGTGCCTCTACGCGGAGATCCAAGGTGTTGGAAAGAAACTCAGTGAAACTCCGCTCCGTTCCCTCATTCCTCCCAAAGTAATTATAATGTTAAAAAAAAGGAAGTTACTTGCTGTGGTAACCTCTGCCTTTCCGTACAACGTAGTGGTTATCAAAGAAGAAGGACAGCAGGTACAAGGAAGGAGAGAGGCCATGGCGAGGAGGAGGCAGCCAAGGCAGGTAAGTGCCTTTTTTTTATAATTTCTGTGGATGGGGTGGAGGGTGGAGGGGCCAGCTAACTATGCTCCACCACGGAGTCCGAGATTTGCCTAAAGTAGTAGAATGCAAAACTCTGTATACACCGCTGGGGAGCGCATTTATCCACCAGGGTTTACTTTTTTTGATAATAGTTTAAGTGCAGGAAGGGACACCTTCCGGTACATAAACGATCATGCAAATGACGAGAAATAAAGCACTCCCTCGTTTCACCTGTTTAGGACCAGGTTTTTTCCTGGTCTTAATTTTGGCGCTGCCTCCTATTTACACCACCCTTGTAAATATGGGGCAGCATAAAAATAAATGGGTGTTGTGGCAGAACGCCCATCACAACACAGCACAACACCCACTGCCCTCTGTTTTCATGCTATGCAGCCGTAAGCCATGTTAAGTGGCTTAACACTGCCTTGTAAATAATCTGAGGCCCGTATACCTACGGGATTGTAAAAAAAGTAATGTTCCTGTGGCCATAGGGCTTGAAAATATGCCCCTTAGTCTTCACTGTGACACTTCAAGAGAATTCAAATGGGCCCCTGCCTCTCCTCTTCAAAATGTTGGATCCCTATAGATTTCAGGAGGAGGGAGACAAGCACGCCCATGTGGGTTCTTGAGGATATGGCAATAATGCAGGAGGCAATAGGCCGAGTACTGCGGAGGATCAAACTGGCTGGACGACTGGCGCTGGGAGCCCTGGGAGGTACGGGGAGGGGAAGAGGGTGACATGCGAACAAGAGATGGGAGACACAGGGGTGCGCCCGGCCACAAGCGGCACCCAAACCTGGCTCAGCCAGAGCAGTGGGACCTAGCCACTACTGACTGCCCACTCCCCACTCCCCACTGCCCCTGCCCACTGCTCACTGTTCACTGCCCACTCCCCACTGCCCCCTGCCCACTGCCGACTACTCACTGCCCACTGCCCCTGACAACTGCCCACTGCCCACTCACCACTGCCACTGCCCACTGCTCACTGTCCACTCCCCACTTGCGACTGTACACTCCCCACTGCCCACTCCCCACTGCCAACTCCCCGCTGCCCATTGCCTATTGCCCGCTGCTCTCGGCTCACAGCCCCTGCTTCTAGTTGTGCTCCTGTGATTGGTGTCCTTCCTCCCCCTCCCTTCTTGCAGGGGGCCCTTTCCCTTGAACACTGGGGGACGACCCTCTATACCTGCACTCGGTGCTCGTTGTCAGGCCCACAGTGTCTCCGAAAAGATCAGGTCCCGGAGCTCAACAGAGGCGGCTAGGCGCTGGGGGCTCCTGGCACCTTCACTCTAACCCCCGGGATGGTGGCCGGAGAGCAGAGGGAGTTTTGGTCAGGCTCACAGGCTCGGCCTCTGCCTCACCCCACGCACAGCGCCTCCTCGAGTGCACAGCGCTATGTGGAGACTGCTTCCGGTCTGAGTGGAGTATGACAGCACACAGATGTGTGTTCAGTGCAGCTGCATCCAAAGAGTGAGTGAAGGAAGGGTGGAGGGAGCTCTGTCTCCTCTGCAGCCTTTCAGACCTGCATGAAGTCCTGGGGACCTGGCCATATTAGATCTGCAGAGTCAAGGACTGACTCTTCAAGAGTTCTGGGCCCGATTCACAGAACTAGCTTAAGACAAATTCCTAAACGTACTACCATTTTGGTATTCACAGAAGGCACTTACTCATTTCAGTATTCACAGAAGTTTGGAGTCCTAACTTTAGGACTCCTAAATGCCTTCTGTGAATACCAAAAGTCCTAAAGTTAGGATTTTTCTCAGTTTAGGAGAAGTAAAGTTAGGACTCCTAACTTTAGGACTCCTAAAGTGAGAAATATCCTAACTTTAAGACTTTGGTATTCACAGAAGGCATTTAGGAGTCCTAAAGTTAGGACTCCAAAGTTCTGTGAATACTGAAATGAGTAAGGGGTAGATGTATCAACATTCCCCTTTGCGATTTCTAAATAGCGATTTTTAAGGAATCGCTATTTTGAAATCGCAAAATGGGATGTATGTTAAAAATCGCTATTTTTTAGCGTTTTCTTAATATTCCTTATAAGCGAATTCGCAATTTGCGAATTCGCAAATAAGGAATAATTTTCCATTCATTCCTATGGGCCAGGAGGCCCATAGGAATGATTGTGAAATACATCTCAATTTGCGATTCGCAATTTGCTAATCGCAAAATTAGAATAATTTCAAGGGTGCAGGGGTGTCTCAAGGTCACCCTGCTGCACCCCTGAAATTAACATGTGTGTGCATATGGCACACATACATGCCGTAACTTAAATGCTATAAATGCTATACCAAAATAAGGAATCGCAAAGTTTTGCGATTCCTTATTTTGCGATTTTTTGATGCATGCCAAAACATGCAAAAAGACCGTTTGCGATTCGCAAACGCCGGAATTCTGCGCATTCCGGCCTTTGCGAATCGCAAATTGCTTGATACATCTAGGCCTAAGTGCCTTCTGTGAATAACAAAGTGGTAGTAAGTTTAGAATTTTGTCTTAAGTTAGTTCTGTGAATCGGGCCTACTGTGCTGACGTTCCAGCAGACGTCACGTGTGGAGCACTGAGCAGGCCATGGTGATAGTCAGTGTTTATGCAGTGTGTTGTTCCTAGCAGGGCCCCCCTCTCCTACAACAGCGTTACTGGTGGCGCAGATTGTACAAACAAAAGTGTGATTATGTCCTTCATTGTGACATATGTAAGCAGATTAAACCTTTAACTGCTGCTTGCCCACCCCAGACACAGTTGTACATATTTAATAAACCGCTTGGGTGTGTTTATTTATATCACTGTGGTCCTCTCCTCTGAAACTGCATATAAGTACATATTAGTTGCAGTTGATTCGTGTACACGCTTTGTTTGGGTGTGGCCACAATGGAGTGCTGATGCCCGCACTGTCATCATGGATTTGCGTGTCCTTCTGGGAATTTTTGCATGTGGTACCTTTCATTTGTACCAGGGTCCAGTGTTTGCCTCTAAGGTGTACAAGCATGCCATGCGTTCATTGGGGGTCCAAGTCAAATTACTGTGACTATACGCTGTTGGATTGAGGTGACATTTTTTTGTTGCTTCATAGACACGTACTAGACTCATGAATTTGTATTCATTTTTTTCTTTCTACAAATTACAGGTGTTGGACAATATACAATGCCTGTTGGGTTTTAAAAATGTTTGTGCTTGCTACTCTGGAATTTTACTCCCAATTATCCAGTTTGGCAAAATTTTGAACTTCGTTCTGTTTCATTCGAACTTAAACTCAGCGTTCCAAAATTGCCCCCCTTCTTGTGCGTTTTCCAATCAAGGGAGCGTGTAGTGAAGGCAGGGCCATGTTTGCGCACATTGCTAAGTTAGCCTAGGCTCATTAGAAGTTTAAACTCCATTTTGACTTTTTGCTTCATTTGCACACGACACTGCATGTAACTGTTGTAGTATGTTTGACTTTGTGAATATCTTCACATGAGAAAGGCTTGTTTTCAACATCCCTAGACTTACATCACAAAATTTGTCTGCACAGTGAGTTTTAAAGCCGCCAATGTTATCATAACAATGTCAGCTGGTATTTGGGCTGATCGGCTCTCGCTTAGACACAACATGCACACAGCTGCAGCTAACTGAAATTCTGGCGCCTTTAATATGGTACAGCATGCATGATTTTAGACATTTGTAAAAAAACAATTTTCAGAGAGCGAGAGCTTTTGCAGATCCTGATGTGATTCACCTCTGCTGATCTTGGAGGTATGGGTCCCCTATTCAAGTCAAAGAGACCTTCTATATTTTATAAAACATAGTTCCTAGCAAGTGAGGGTGGCATACAAGGCACTATAGGACCTGTTTCCACTATCATTATAATATGATTTCTCCCTTTGTGTTTTATGGAATTGTAACAATGCTGAACGCATTATTTTTAATCATATGCCTGCTTATGTTAGCAAAAATACTGCATCTTAGAGCACATCGTTAAAATAAACATTTCAAACTGTCTCTTGTCTCTTTTTACCCCTGTTGTGGACTGGTACGAGGATAACAAACGAAACAGTGTTCTTGCTTCCCACCATTCCTGAGAGTAACCTAAGTCGCATGTTCTGGGTTGTCTAATCATTGGTTACTTTGCTATAGGATGAAGAGCAAATGAGACACTGATGCTAGTCGGTCAGGGGTTCTAGGTACTGAGGTGAGTTTTTTTGTCCACCACAATTCACTGAGGTCCTGGGTCTCTGTGCACAGTTCTGTGTATGAGCAGAATCCTTGCAACAGTAGTCTTCCATGGAACAGGCAGTCTCAACCTTTAAAATAGTATTAAAGACAGACTGTGAGTGCACCAACCCTGTAGTGAAAAATAAGACTCCTCGCCCAGGCAAAATGGAAACCCAAAGAATTATTTTGGGCCTAAAGACAAACTTGCCGCTTGCCAGCCTGCTCCTAGTACGCCCTGCAATAAGGCATGGTGGTTTGAACATCATTTGGGTCCCCAAGGACTGCTATTGGATCGCTCGCATTCAGCTTTCCAATGTGGTCAGCAGGGAAGGGTATTACCCAAATACAGATTCACACTCTAGCCAGGGTCCTAGCAAGATCTTCCTGATCTTTCCTCCGGCAGCTGTGACGGGGGGAACATTTGAGTGCAGTGAGGGGTTGTTCCGTATGTGGTGAAAGTGAAGGCCCATTTGGACTGCACCAAGGAAATGAGGCTGCCGTGTCTGCCTGGCAGTGAGATTGGCACCATGAGCCCAGGGAGGCAAGACATAATGTATGGTATATCTCTTCTGACTTTTATTTAAAAAATAATAATCATTGTAGTTAACATAAAGAAAGACAGGGCCATTTCTACTACCACATTTCCTAAAGAAAACCTTATTTGAAAAATGAATTCAATGCTCGATTAAACATGTTCTGTCAATTTTGATGTCCAGGAATATGACAGTTCGCAGCGATAAATGCAAATTTGCGGTGAACAAAATTGATTACTTGGGTCATTAAACCCTGTGCCAACTAGAGACTTTGCATGATTTAATACACCGTTACGGATAGGTGCTGTTGCTCAGATCAATAGAGAGCCAGTTTTTAATATAGTTCTTATGCTCTAAAGGCGACCACGCCAGCTTTCAATCACCAGGTCAATATGGGTAGAGGTAATATCCTGAAAGCGAATGGGAAAATGCAGGCTGTAGGAAACGGGAACGTGAGTGTCCGACAGCGAGGCAGAAGAAATATTAATGTGACCCAAGCCATAATAATAACTTATTGACATGTATACTTCATGACCACGTATGGATGGTAGATTTAGAAAAGCGAGATTCAATAATAACACATCGTCCGGTTTTATGCCGGGGGTCACACGTGGCAGCGCCTGCTGAAAACATGTGCAAGAGGTGCATCACCGGTGTTCAAGGAAGGTTCTACTTCCATGCAAGTAGAGAGAGTCTGCTCTTAGACGCACCACACATTCAAGTCTCATACAAACAGCACATCCATCCCCGGGGTGGGATCTCTCTGGGGGACTAGCGCCTACGCACTCTGGGCTCATGAACGCAACTGTCTCTTCTTCAGAGGGTGTAAGTAAGCTGAACCTCTCTTCCAAGTATCAATTCACTTTAATAACAATACAAATGGTAGCTTGTTTTATGTGGCACTTCATACCGCACTTCTGCTGTTTCTAAGCGCTCTACAGCACAGGGCTTTAATTGAAGTACCCTTGTATTTCAGACAACTCGCAGTCGAAATAGACCTCACAGTCCACTCACTTCAGGAGCCCAGGAAGTATTATATAGCGGGAACTCGACCCAAGGGTATTAGAGCTATATGTGAGCTGGGGGAGGGGCACCATATTTAGATAATGGCTCCTATGGCGCAGGGCGCCAATGGTACCCACATGTAAACAACACAGAAAATGCAATATATGCACAGTCAGCCATTCCTTCAAAAGACACCAAATGAAGTGCCATACAGCGCTTTGTGCACACAACACGTGTGAGGGCGCTATATCGATGATACAATGCAATGCAACACTCTCTGAGCAGAAGAGGGGTAGCGACTCTGGAACACAGACTGTAACTTCCAACTTGCTGAGTGGCCAATTCACCTTTCATTTAAAACAAGCATTTGCAATGCAATAGGTTTCACATTTACGCAAGTTTGAGCTATTGAGATTGCAAATAACAATGCCTTTTATTTTTGTTTTCATTTTTAAAACATAAATAAAAGGCTGTGTCATTTACAGTGCCAGTAGCTTAAACTCACATAAATGCGAGACCTATTGCATTGCAAATGCTTGTTAAATCTGAGCTGCAGAATCAAAGGACAATGGAAAGTATTTCATGACTGGATTAAGCTTCTGAAATGTAAGAGCAGTATACCATTTATGAAGGAAAATGAAAAAGCAATAATAAAAGCAAAGCGTTCCATGAACACCAATAACACACTTTAAGTTCTTTTTTATGGCGCGTAAATGAGAACAACGGCAAAACACTATTTTTTTGAGGTATTGAAATCACTGGAAAAACACTGAAAAAACACACCAGAATTTACTAAAAATAGAAACTGAAAACAGGAAAGCCTATTTATAATGTAATAGGCAGAGAGCAAAATGGGAATATGTACAACAAGAGACCAATGGGTGAAGTCTAGTGGCAGAAATCCCCTTTAAATTATACATATTCTTTAGTAAAATCAAACTTTCTTGGCCAGCATCCGGATAGCCAAACTGCGAACAAATTCACTTTAATGGCAGCTTCCTGCCTCCTTAACCCCTCCGTTGCTGCCGTCTGCCAACGGCCGTCGCGAGCACTACCTCGGGTAGTGCTGTGCACGTCCGTTGGCCGACGAGGCCCCGCCCCGCGCAATAGAACGCCTGCAGCACGGCGATTTTGCGCCACGCTAAACGGGTTGAAGAGGCCACATCTTCTTGCATCTATCAAAGGTTAACAGCACCTGATTCTAGACACTCATCTGTATGCCTTTGGCTTTTGCGGGCCTGTGTCTGTTCAGCTGGTAATGATAGAGCACAGAGAGGGTACTTGCACATGTAGATGTCGGCAGCTGCTCAGCAACAGGTCCAGTAGTAAGGAAGTTGCAGATCAGTTGCTGAGGTGTACCACGCTTTGCCTGTCCAGACACCTTTCGTAGTCGCTAGCGAAGAGGCTGTTCTCAGGCAAGATGCAGTGAGGGCCTTTATTGTAGTGAGAGGTAGGACTGCTTTCAAAGGGACCACCTGTGCTCTTAAAGCCAAGAGACAGGCAGAGGATCTCTCTGACTCCGCCTCCCCATTCCACAGATTGTCACAGAGGCTATGCTGGGAGTCGGGGCTGTCGTGATGTGTTGTGTCGAAGTATGACGACCATAATTTGAGTCTTGGTTATCATGCCCAGTTGAAGTGAGTTGTCTGAGGCTGTGGTTTGCCTTGTTGTTGCCCGTATTAACTCCTTCAGTGCTAATTACGGCACCCGGTTTGGGGGTACCGCCATGTTGTTGCCTGTATTAAGACCTGACTTAACATTTTGCAGAGCCGGCCAATCGTTGTGCCGTGGTGGAACTTGCTGTTAAGCCAACCATCCTTCTCTTTTCAAAGGTGGCTTATTTGCTTCTATGATTCTAGTTTGTTCTTTGAGGAAGGCCAGGAGTGTTCGGGACGCCACTCGGATCCGGACTGCGGAAAACGAGCACCCTACTACAGGTGCTCTGTGGGTATTGCAACGAAAACTGGGTTACTTTGGCGGACTGGTGGCGGTTACATCCATTCGACTCCTTCACCTTGGAGAACGACGTTGCGGGCATTGAAGGGACATGCTTCACAGAACCCATTAGAAATTCTGTTGAAGAAGGATCCAACCCTAACATCCTTAACACTACTTGATCGTGAGCTTGACTCTAGTTTTTCAAACTTCGAATACAACTATAAAATAACCGATTGGAATAAACTTAAGGTCACCCCCTGTGGGCCTCATTTCCACAAGTCTTAAGGTTATGCTATTCTGATCCACTAATTTGTCGCCACTGATCCTTACCTATTTGACCACTTTGATGCCAGCTCAAACTGTACTAACTCGCCCTGACGAAGTTCCTAAAAGGCAAAAGGAACGAAACGCGTTGGTTGTGCCTATGTCCCATGAATACTGTTGAATAAAGAAGAAGATACCTTAATGCACTATTTCCACTGACTCTAATTGTGTGCACCTTCCGTTTTTTGTTTTTTGTATCTCATTGATCCATACACCCAACGGTAGCGGGTGTAGGAAGAAGTTTGCACCATCTAAAATCAAGAACTAAACGATCCGTAGTGCTTGACCTGGTCTGCAGCCTTGGTTTTTTGAGTTTTCAGAAGAAAAGAGCATGAATCTCACCAGAAGACAGTCCCAGAGATGGTAAACAATGTCTCAAGGCTAAGCGAGGTTTATAGGTCTCACTGCATGTTGTCTGTTGTGAGACCTTTTGTGGGTTTACCAAGTACATGCAGGGGTTTTTATCCGCCTTTTGCTTGCTGTCACTTGCATTTGCCCCTTCCTTATTCGAGACCCAGTTTTGTCAATCTTGTGTTTGACCCTCCCATGGCCCATATCCTCTTAAGCAGAACTTTTCCTTGGCTGACTTTTGTACTTCTATTGCTTGCCTCTGAGCACTACTTTCTTAGCTCTTGTCTCTTGCGAGACCTTTTGTATTCTAACTAAGATTAGAGGCCATTCATGGCCTACCGTTAGTTGGCTTCATTGCTACTGTCATGTGCTTGCTTTTTATTGGTCAGCTCCCATAAACTTCCTGCCACTTATTGTGTGGTGTCCCTCCCCTGGAGCATGGACACAACACTTCTGTTCTTCCACTGCTCATATTTTTGGTGATATTTTTTATTGTGTTTAAGCATGCTGTGAGGAGGCATGTTTTTTCTCTCTCTCTCTCTCTTCTCTCTCCTTCTCTCTCCTCTCTCTCTCTCTCTCTCTCTCCCTCTCTCTCCTTCTCTCTCCCTCTCTCTCTGGGTGTCTCACTCTTTCTCTTTCTCTCTCTCTCTCTCTCTCTCTTTCTCCCTCTCTCTCTCTCTCCTCCCTCTCTCTATCTCTCTCTCTTTCTCTCTCTCTCTTTCACTCACTCTCTTCACGCATTCTCTCTCTCTCCTTCTCTCTCTTATCTCTCTCTCTCCCTCTCCCTCTCTTTCCCTCTCTCTTTCTCTCTCTCTCTCTTTCTCTCTGTCTCAGTTTCTCTCTCTCCCTCCTTTTCTTTGTCTCTCTCTTTCTTTCTCTTCTCTCCCGCTC